>NC_134402.1:271862947-271877947 GCF_038048845.1 Mixophyes fleayi
TCACACCATCAACTTGGTGGTGCAGAGCTTCCTACGAAATAACCGTGAGGTGCAGGAGATGCTTTCGGTGGCCCGTAAAATTTCAGGCCATTTCAGGCATTCAGCCACAGCATGTAGGAGATTACAGCAGCTCCAAGAGCAGTTTAACTTGCCCTGCCACCAACTTAAGCAAGAGGTGGTAACTCGGTGGAATTCCACCCTGTACATGCTTCAGAGGATGGAGGAACAGCGCAAAGCCATCCAAGCATATTGCACAAGTCATGACATTGGGAAAGGAGGGGGGATGTATTTCACTCTTGCACAGTGGGGAATCCTTTCAGTGCTGTGCAAGGTGCTGAAACCATTTGAAGTTGTGACATGTGAGGTCAGTGCAGACTCTGCTAGTTTGAGCCAAGTCATTCCTTTAATTAGACTATTGGAAAAGCAGCTTGAGAAAATGAAGGAGGAGCTGAAAGCAAGCAATTCAGCAAAGTATGTTGGCCTTGTCGATCAAGTACTTAATTCGCTTCACAATGATCCTCGAGTTATTAAGATCTTGAACTCGGATCAGTACGTTTTGGCCACTGTGCTTGATCCAAGGTTTAAAACCTACATTGAGTCTTTACTTGTAAATGAGCGAGATGTGAACTTTTGCAAGGAGCTATTGCTCAGCAAGTTGGCCGCTGAACTGGGCCTCGGCTTGACGACGTGTCCTCCTTCACTTTCTCAAGCTGTTGCTCGTAAAAAATTAAATTTCCAAAAAAGAAGCAGGGAAGACACAGGGGGCAGACCAGAACAATTTAACATCTGGGCTGGTTTGAAGGATTTTTCAAAAAAATGTGTCACTTTGCCCATAACTCCATCCAATATGAGTATAAACATGCAAAGGATGGTGGAGGATTACTTTCAAGAGGTAGTTGATATGGAAATGTCAGACAGTCCCTTTCCTTACTGGGAAGAAAAGCAGGGCATTTGGAAACCCATGTACAAACTTGCTTTGCAATACCTAAGCTGCCCACCCTCCAGTGTGTACTCTGAACGAGTGTTCAGCACAGCAGGGAACTTAGTCAGTGATCGCCGTAGAAGGTTACTTCCCAAAAATGTGGAGAAAATGATGTTTATAAAAATGAACTACATCTTCCACGAGGAAGGCCTTCACCATCCAAGACATCCAAGCACTGACTGTTCTCTAATGGCGGATTCAAGCGGCGATGAATTGATAGTCTGTGATGATGACGTACACACTGATGAGGGTGAGGATGAAGCTGAAGATGATGCCGATAACATCTTTTTAAAACTTTCTATGTAAGTGTAGGGTGCAATATACCCCCAAAGAGGAAAGGGACTTGTGGCATTTCCATATCACATACCATCTTGAAAGGCTGCTGTTAGGGCAATTTATCCTTAAGGGTAGGGTGTCATAGACAGAGTGACCCTAAACTGGCTTTGTCCATTTTTCATAATATTGTACAGTATATAATGGCTGCATTTTTGGGTATTTTATACAAGTGGAGGGGGGCCTAGAGAGACAGAAACCAAACTGGCTTTCTCCATGTCAATTAATATTGTACAGTCTATAATGGCTGAATTTTTTGGTATTTTATACAAGTGGAGGGGGCCTAGAGAGACAGAGTGACCCCAAACTGTCTTTCTCCATGTCAATTAATATTGTACAGTCTATAATGGCTGAATTTTTTGGTATTTTATACAAGTGGAGGGGGGCCTTGAGAGACAGAAACCAAACTGGCTTTTTCCATTTCTTTACATATTTAACTATAAGTGTAGGGTGTAATATACATTCAAAGACGATGGCTGCATTGCCAATATGCATAGATGGAGAGGAAGACAATCTGTTTTGTGTGTAGAATAGGCCTACCAACGAAGAATTAAACTGTTTTTTTGGATGATTTATTACCTCAACAATTAGATTACTTGTCTCTAAAACAGTTGGAGCACTAAATTGGGTTATTTAGGCCCAAAAACATGGATTTTCAAAAAAAATAGCAAAACAAAACCAAACAAAACCAAAACCCGCAATGGCGGTTTTGCAAAACCAAAACCAAAACACGACGGTAATCCAGATCCAAAACCGAATCCAAAACCAAAACACGGGGGTCAGTGACCATCTCTAATTAAAAGTGATATATGACACTCTCCACAGATGTATAGTGCTCGTACCGAATATTCAGTAAATCTGGGCCAAGATTAGCAGTCACTCTGATATCTTCCTGTTCCTGGATATCTTCCTGTTCCTGTGATGTGCAGTGGAGAATAAATCTGCAGACTGGATGTGCCATCTGAATAAAGGGCTCGCTGAGAGGATTTCTATCTTATCCGGTACCATCAGAGTGACTGCTAATCTTGGCCCAGATTTACTGAATATTCGGTACGAGCACTATACATCTGTGGAGAGTGTCATATATCACTTTTAATACACTATGTTTGGCGCCCCCTGTCTTTTTGTATTTCATTCATTAGGCTTGGCACTTGCAGACAGGTGTTGAATGACTGGGGAGCTGCCTATTGGAAAATTTAAGTATACTTCTGTTTAATATTTGCACTTGGTGTTAATAAGCGCTTTTTAGCTTAAAGACTTTTTTGGTGATATATATATATATATGTGTGTGTGTGTGTACAAAATTCACGTCTGCTTATGATCATGTGCATTTTGGTATTTCAAAGGTTAGCTTGTGTAATGAAAAAAAAAAATCTCTCTGCAGCATTGATGATCCCATGAGTATGTTAAATATTCTGGGTGGCTTGAACCTCATAAAAGCTCTGGAAATGCTTGCTCAGCACAGGAAGGAAGTGTCTTCCTGCCCAAATAATTTCCAGTTTCATCAGGTGCTTCTGTATTACATCATGCAAATATAAATCTAGGATATTAAAACAGGACTGCTTACTCTTTATATATGGATGCTTATGTGGGTAGTAAATGTACAGAAGGAAGCTGATATACATGGTTTTTAGTTACCAAAAATGAAAGGCAGATTATTTTTGTGTGCTATGTTCATCACACTTTAATGTATAAAGAATTAATCACCCCAGTATATTCTATTTAATTGAGAAAAAAATGAGGAAATAGTATCCACTAAATACCACTCTTATTCAACATGTGTACAAATAAGTAAAATGGGAGCATAGTACTGGAAATGAGCATCGTACTACATGCAGAGAATGCAAATAAAGTAACTACATCTTTATAAAATGTCACTTTACTAGACACTTATCAGCAAAGTGCATTACTAGTTGATAAACTGAATTGATAGTCTGTAGTAAAATACATTGAAGCCAAACCAATTTAGGCCCTCTACACAATCATCCTTTATCCAAATTTAAAGTGTTATATTCAAGACCAAATACATGACGTGGACTTCAAATTCACCAGAGCCTTGCCTAATCTGTGGAAACACTTTGAACACATTGGTGTTGGCTGCCAAGTTTGGTTCGTTCCATTGGCTCATGTGTTATATCCTCGTTTAATCCTTCTACTCTTACTCTATCGATGTTGCTAAATCTTTTTCTAATATCCATTCAAAGAGTTCTGAGCACGGGCCAACATATTTCAGATGTGATTCACACGTCCAGATAAACATTCAGACCTTTATTCTGTGTGAGTAATGTAAAGCAAGTGTTTGCATATTGATATACATGGTCTGGATTGTTTTACACATTTGTACAGATATTCAACACCAGAACGAATATGCCTACAACGACATAAACGATAGACATTTAAATGGCATGCGTGCTATTATTTAGTATACAAGTTCTGGCAATTTAGAAAGGAAAAACATCCTTTAAGTGCATTATGCTTCCTGGACATTTCTGGAAACTACTTGTGTAGCACCAAACAAATACTTTTAAAGCAACTTTCTTTTAAAATGTACTTGTTTAATAGCTTTAAGATGTATTCAGATATGCTATCAAGGTTCTTGAGTCCTATTTTACCTACAGTGAATCTAATGTTTACTAATGTAGCAAATCTAAATTTACTAATTGGACTCCACTTTATTGTAATTCACTAGAAAGTGCAACCATAGCTCTGTAGCCAATGACAATGCTAAGGTGACTTGGGCATTGGAGGGAAGTACAACTGAGAACATGTGCAGTTATGAAAGGAACAAATCCCATTCTAATAGAAGGCTGTATTAATAGAGCCATGAAAACTGGATCTATTTTGTCCTTAAAATTGGAGAAGAACAGCTTAAGAAAAACATATTGCAAAAGAAACACAACATTAATTTTCCTGTTCCTGGCATTGTGACTGTCTCAGTTATTAAGTAAAGTACATATATTTTATTTCCTGGGAAAATAGTATGAAATTACAGGATCTTGTGCAAATGATAAAAGTTAAAAAAACAAACAAAAAACAAAACATTCCTAGTGAAATAAATTTTTGAACACAGATCACAAATTGGTCCTGGATGTTTAGTTGAATGTTTACTTCTCAAATTGACTTTCCCACTCTCTCACGCTCCTCTTGTTTTTAACAATTATCTGATAAAGGCAGGATGCCTAAGTGGAAATATTTGACAATTAGAAACTTTGTAATTAGTGTGTGTGATATAGAAATATATAATCGGCCATACTTTTTTAGTCATACTCATTTCCCCTACTGTTATAGGCAGAATGTTTTTATTTTCTTACTTTCTTAAGCATTGACAAGTGTTTAATTTTTTTTTTTGCATAGAATTGACAGTAGGGGAAGTGAATATGAATGATAAATTCTGTTTTTGTATTCAATTTGGCTAGAAGTATTTGATGCAAACTATCACAAATCATTTTATGCAAATCATTTTATGCACCGTGGCCATTTCTCTGTTATAAAGGCCAACAAGATGGTGTCTAGATAGTTTGATTATATTAAAGCATAGAAATGGTTTTATTTTTTTGCTTGTTTTGCTTTGCTTTGTGAACTTTACCAAATACATATTTTCCCAGAAAAATAAATAGCTGTTTTTTGTTGGGTAGTGGGGAAAAGATGGCAGGGCAAACATAGGATTTTTACAGGTCCAATTATATACAATTTTTGCCATTCAAAATATGCCCCCTTTTTTTTTTTTTTTTTTTTGCATAGCATACATAGAATATTCAGAAACGTATGGTGTATATAGTAATAATAGTCTGCCTTAGTACACTTCACAAACGTTGCTCAACAAATATACCATTTTGAATTAACTATAATTGCTCCCAAACACAACAGTGCTAATATAGACCAAAATATATGAATGTGGAGTTTGCTGGTGTTATATACATTTCCAGCTCACAAATTGGTTAGAAGCAATGTTAATAAAAGATTATTTTTCTGCAGTAAGTAGAAGAAAAGTTGATTTTAAAATCACATTATCATAACTTAGGGGACATATACATCAAGTGGCCACCTTATTTCCTTTCTAGTACTGGATAGGATCCCAGTTGCCCCAAGAGCGACCTGAATTCTTCAAAGCATGAATTCAACAAGCTGTTGTAAACATTCTACCACATCCCAAAAGTGCCTTATTGAATTGAGAGCGGATGACTGTGGAGGCCATTGGAGTACACTGAATGCCTTATCATGTTTGTGGAACCAGTTCGAGAAGGTGTATGCTTTGTGATGATTATCCTGCTCAAAATAGCCATTAGAAGGGATGTACATGGTCAACAACATTACTCCAGTAGGATGTGACATTTAAACAATGCTCACTTTTTATTGCGTGGCCTAATGTGTGCCAAAAAACATTCCCCATACCATTACCAGGGCTGCCAAGAGGAATTCGGGGCCCCGGTACAACAAATTCATGGGGCCCCCCTCATAGCTGAGCATGGTAAAAAAAATTGCGCCGCGGCAAAAATTTTCGGGGTCGTGGTCGTGCATTTGGGGGCATGGCAATTTCGCCATTGGGGCATGGCTAACACATCAAAATTACTCTGCTCTCAATTTGCACGAGCGTCACATATGTCCAAGCACTTCTGGCTTTCAGGACATCTATCACCAAAGTGTAGTATAGAAAAAATGCAGTGTGTACACAAACAGTTCAGTCTTGGCCTCCGCCTTACATTGGGCACAACACTCACCAAAAATTTACATTGTCCCTACTAGAATCACAACATTTCACAGTGTCCTGCTCTCGCCTACCTGTTCTTCTCACTTTCACCACCTGTTGCTGCATGTTTCTTTAGTTGCGGCTTGTCTGAATCCTGGAATGCTGGGGGCCCTATTTGGAAAAAATAGCTACATTTAAATAATTCCAACCAACCCTGGCGTTAAATCAATACCATCCACGATTAATAATTAGGCTTCCTCCAGCTCCAATATTACAATAATGTGCCCCTTCATCATCGCCATGCCTTATGATCACACTGCGCCCTCCATGCTGCTTTTGCCCCCTTCATCTGGCTCCACTTCATCACACTATACTATGCTGCTCCACCCCTTTTTCAACCCCACTGTGCCATGCTGCCCACCATTTTTTAACTCCACTGTGCCATGCTGACCCCTGTTTTTTAACCCCATTGTGCCATGCTGCCCTGTTTTTTAACCCCTCTGTGGCCCCCCTCATTTTTTAACCCCTGTCATGCTGCCCCCTCCCTCATTTTTTAACTTCTGTCATGCTGCCCCCCCTCGTTTTTTAACCCCTGTCATGCTGCCCCCTCCCTCATTTTTAAACTTCTCTGTCATGCTACCCCCCCCTGTTTTTAACCCCTCTATGCCCACTCATTTTTTAACCCCTGTCATGCTGCCTCCCCGTTTTTTAACTCCTCCGTGCCCCCCCTCGTTTTCCTCCCTGCACTTACCTTTTCTCCTTTCTTGGTCTTCTCTGCTGCTCTGTGCGCCATTGCTCCAGACTGACTGAATGCTGGGCATGACATGATGACATCACACCCGGCATTCAGACAGTCTGAATGGAGCACAGAGCAGCAGAGAGGAGGGATGCCGGCTCCGCGATCAGGTGAGTAGGTTTTTTTTTTTTTTTTTTTTTTAAACTAGCCTGCTCCCCCCCCCCTGCAAAAAAAAACGAAAAAAAACCAACGTTTTTTTTTTTTAAAAAAAAAAAAGCAGCAGCGCAAGGGCCCGGGCCGGGCCCCCTGACATGCCCGGGTATTTAGTACTCGCTCCCCCACCCCTCTCAGCGGCCCTGACCATTACATCACCAGCCTGCACCGTAGACACAAGGCAGGATGGAGTCATGTTAATTCCGCCAAATTGTGACCATACCATCTGCATATCACAGCACAAATAGAGATTCATCAAACCTAACCATTCTTGGTTGACTTGAACCTGGTGTGGTCTTCTGCTGCTATAGCCAGTCCATTTGAAGGTTCAACGTGCTGTGCATTCAGAGATGCTCTTCTGCATACCACTGGTGTAACACATGGTTATTTGAGTTACTGTCACCTTCTTGTTAGCTTGAACCAACCATTCCCCACTGACCTCTCATTAATAAAGCGTTTCTGCCCACAGAACCACTGCTCACTGGATGTTGTTTTGTTACTTTTTTGCACAACTTTCTCTAAGTCTAGAGTTACTTTTGTGAGAAAATCCCAGGAGAACAGCAATTTCTGAGATATCCAAATGACCGTGCAGACCACCTACAATTATTCCACAGCCAAAGTCACTCGGATCAAATTTCCCCATTCTGATGTTTAGTCTGACCAGCAACTCAACCTCTCTATCATGTCTGCATGCTACTATACATTGAGTTTCTGCGACATGATTGGTTGACTAGATATTTGCCTTTAATAAGCAGGTGTACACAGTGTCTGACTGGGGCATGAAGGGCCCACCAGGGGACAGCAACTCTAGGGACCCACCAGAGGGGGTGTGGCCAACCATCAAAGAGGCGAGACCAGACACTAGAGGGGGAGGGGTCAGCCCACAAAGGACAGCTAGCACAATAGTGTAGTATATAAAGAATGCAGTGTGTATAAAGAGTACAGTCTTGATCTGCACCTTAGATTGGGCAGAACAGTCACCAAAAATCGGGATTATCCCACTAGACCAGGCTTGACTAACCTGTGGCACTCCAGGTGTTGTGAAACTACAAGCCTCAGCATGCTTTACCAATATATAGCAGCCTATTGCTGGAAGGGTATGCTGGGACTTGTAGTTTCACAAAACCTGGAGTGCCACAGGTTAGCCAAGCCTGCACTAGACTCAGAACATTTGACAGACTGTCCTACCTGTTCTTGTCACCACCTGTGGCTGCTGGTTTCTTTAGCTGCGGCTTGTCTGGATCCTGGAATGTTGAGGGGTCCTATTTGGAAAAAATAATGGGTACATTTAGAAAATTCCAACCAGCCCTCGCGTTAAATTAATAGGACCCACATTTAATACTTAGGACTTCCTCCAGCCCCAACATAAAAGTAATAGTATTCCCATTTAATAAACCTATTTCCCTCCCAACAGACAGCCCCTGCAATAAATTAATCACATTTACATATAATAAATATACCCATTTCCTGCAACCGTCACTGCCATTAAATAATTCATATTCACATTTAATAAATATACCTCATGCTCCTCAAACTCAGCCCCACATTCAATTAATAGCGCCCAAACCACCCCATCTTAAATTAATAGTCCCCACTATAAAATTAAATTGCCCCATCTTCACCCTACAAAGAAAATAGCACCCATTATTTAGCCACCACCTACCACACACACATTACATTGCCACAAGCCCGTTGTGCCATCACACACACATTACTGCGCCCCTTCATCACCATGATGTGCCTCCTTATAATCACACTGCACCCTCCATGCTGCTTTTGCTCCCCCCTTCTCCTGGCTCCCCTTCACACACTGCCATACTGTCTGTGCTCCCCCTTTACTCTGCCATGCTCCCCCTTCTCTGTTCCATGCTCCCCCTTCTCTGTTCCATGCTCCTATTTCTGTTCCACACTCCCCCTTCTCTGTTCCACGCTCCCCCTTCTCTGTTCCACGCTCCCCCTTCTCTGTTCCACGCTCCCCCTTCTCTGTTCCACGCTCCCCCTTCTCTGTTCCACGCTCCCCCTTCTCTGTTCCACGCTCCCCCTTCTCTGTTCCACGCTCCTATTTCTGTTTCATGCTCCCCCTTCTCTGTTCCATACTTCTATTCCTGTTCCATGCTCCCCCTTCTCTGTTCCATGTTCCCCCTTCTCTGTTCCATACTTCTATTCCTGTTCCATGCTCCCCTATTACTTTTTCTATCTGCTTCTTCTTTTTCTTCTCCACTGTCTTGCCGGCGCTCCTCACTGAACGTCGGGCGTGATGACGTCACGCCCGGCATTCAGTGCGAACGGAGCCGGCGCTGCGGTCACGTGAGTTTTTGGGTTTTTTTTACTATTAAAGTTTCTAGCTTCCCCCACCAAGGAAGAGGGGAGCGATTCAGGGTCGGGGCCTACCGGTGGATAGTCCGGTCCACCGGCGGGCCAGTCCGACCCTGGGTGTCGGATGTATCTAATAAAAATGGCAGCTATGTGTGTAAGATCCCCTTTTAATGCTGATAGGAACTCTGTAATAAGTGCTATTCTAAACACTACACATTTTCTGTGAATTCTTTTATTGTATATTTGAAAATTAAATAAAATGCATTCCTGTATTCTACCATATGTACTCTGCATAACAGGAATATTTACATGGGCATTTATCCCTCCCCTAATGTATTTTGCATCTATTATTTGTGCTTTTAGCTTTGGATATCTATATTTGATCTGTAATATTCTTGGTTTTTCTCCTTTTGCAGGGGCATTCATTGTTTGCTGGACCCCTGGCCTGGTTCTGTTACTACTTGATGTGTGCTGTCCCAAGTGCAATATTCTGGACTATGAGAAGTTTTTCTTGTTATTGGCTGAATTTAACTCTGCCATGAACCCCATTATTTACTCCTACCGTGACAAGGAAATGAGCGCCACCTTCAAACAGATCCTGTGCTGCCAGCGAACAGAAAATGCAAATGGTCCCCAAGAGGGATCAGATCGCTCTGCCTCCTCGCTCAATCACACCATCTTGGCTGGCGTCCACAGCAATGATCATTCTGTTGTTTGAACTGGAACAGAGCAGGTCGGAAGCCAGAACTGTGTAGGCCACGTTGGAGTGTCTGCCTCACTGTTTAGTGCTGCAGAGCCAGCAGAAGGACGGGAATTGTGCTATAACTATTCCTGAACACTAACGGGCTACTACAAAGTTACTGAAATCAGATGAGCATTAACAAATGAATGTCTAATGTTACATACTAGTGGCTAACCTACATAGAACATCTTTATGGACTTGCCACATTTTAAAATGTCATTTCATGTAGAAACATAGGTCTTTTTGAAAGGTATATTCCATTAAATAAAACATACATTTCTTTTTATTAGTCCCATCAGCATGCCTGTGATGGAAAATGTTTTGGAGTGGTTTGGTAACATTTGTATAGCTGCACTGCCTTAAAGAAAAAAAAAGAAAATAGATATTTTTCTAATATAAACAGAAGCATTGTGCTAGTTTTGTGTGTAGTTTTTCTCCGTTATATGAAGTTTTATTTTATAAATGTATAATTTGTTTTATTTTTACCTTTTTTTTTTTTTTTTCTGTAAGAAGCATTTTTTGTTTTTCAAGGAAATGCACAAAGCTTTTCATAACTTCTAGCCAAATAAACAGGATAACAGGTAGCAAAGGTTAATTTTGTAATGCGTGCCAATGTCAGTATTTGGCCTCTAGTATAATGAGGCTTAATAGATAGTGGGGATGTTTACCAATAGGTTAAGTGAATGAAGGTTCCTAGAGGACCATATATCTGCCAAGCAACAAAACAGGTCAGTATTACCACATACCTACTTTTTCTTTGTTGCTGGACCTTATATTTTGCCTCCTTCTATCCCAAACTTCACAGTTTGTGTGATTTTAATTTTTTCATGTCTTTAATACCTGACCTGTTTGTTTTGCTTGAGCCCAAGCCCTCATAATTTTAAAGGTGGTAGTCTCATAATCTCCAGTAAAAATGAAAACTGACATACACCGAGAACTAAAGAATAGCTACAAAAAATATCTGTGCATGTCTGCAAAATCTAAATTTTCAAAATCGAGGGATGCTCCTTCACCAAACACCTATTTTAATAAGCCATTAATGAATTGTATGATGGATTTTTTTTGTTTAGGACTTCAGTGCTTGATCATCATTAAAGGGAAATATCACACCCTTCCCCTTTTACTTGTGGGATTGTTTGAAAGAACATCCTCCACCTAATGGGAAGAATAATGAGCGTCTCATTCTTGGAATCTCCATCATTACCAGTACCAAGAATACAACATTTTGAGTCCTCTAGGTAATAGGTTTGGATGACTTTACTTGGTAGGTGAGTTAAGTATCCTATTGGGTGAATGTGTCAAATTTGACACCCTCCACTCATTTTAGAATTCTCCAAACAAAGATGCCTGCAGCGTTTGGAGTATCAGACTCTGTACCACTAGCCATTCATTGTACTATGTAAAAAATAAATAAAAATATTGATCATTCAAATGAATTTAGGAAAATTAATTAACTAATTCTGCACCAGGTATGGAAAAGCAAAGCTTTACATAGTAACCTTTATTGAATAAACTCTTGTAAAACCAGCTTCTTTTCACCCAACTGCCATAGTAGATGCATTCTGCGCCCCAAACCTGGATGCACACTAAACCTGAGATATAAGCTACATTTGTATGCTTTTATTTATAACAACTTAACCTGCCAATTGAGAACTATAGAGGCTAGGGACTCTATAAAATAGAGACATGCTTGGCAATAAATAGATAGACCCTTTAGTGTTTAATGTTCTACACCAAAATGGCCAGTAAAGTGTATCAACAGTGTTTAAAAGAAAACTACAGCTATAAAATAAAAGGTATATGAACATCTAGTGCAATGTATACCATTCATAGAACACTATTCTGTACAGGACTTAAATTGCAGAGTCCTCCATTGGAAAGGAGTTCCTGAAAATCCTTTGAATTCCAACAACAATAATAACATCTCAGATTGTCAGTATAAGGATGCATTGTGTTTAAAGGTTATATAAATATACATCCTGTATTTTGTACATTGATTCAAAAGGGAAACAAGTGACTAATGATCACGCTAATTTAATGCACTTGCAGTGCTGAGGATTAAAAGGGATTAATGGTACTGTGTTGATTATTGTATATGTTTAGTAATGGGTTGGAAAAAGCGAACTGTAGACTTATATACTGGTAAGTAACAACTGGCTGAGTGTTTAGTAGTTCTTTTAAGAAGTAAAATGCATTACGGCGTATTTAATAGCATGGTTCAAATAGCACAACAAATCTAAATTTTGCTTTGATTTGGTCTAACTTGCACTAGACTTATCAAGTTTACGATCTCATTAGCTACTACAGATTACAGTACATTAGTGTAATTTGTGTTGTAAAGCATAGCATTATTTTAGGAGAGCATACGCTGAGGTACAGAAGTATCTCTGCTCCCCTACACATCTGTTTTGCAATGTGTCTAATATTTATTTTCTGAACTGTTGTTTTTTTTTGTTTGTTTTTTTTCTTAGCTCCTGGAAATAGAATAACATGAGTTGTTGACGTGATTAAAATCTTGCAAATAAACTGAAAACATGTACAAATTAAACCAGTGTAATATAAGGGCAATGCAAAACATACATGATTGGTTTTTAAAAGAATTCATTTTAATTTAAAATTCAATCCCTGGATTTCTAGTTTTCAGCTTAAATTGATTTGCTGTGCAAACATATTTCAAATGCCCCAAATGTGTAGTATTTAACATATTACAAGCGCTGGAAATGGTAATTCATGTATGCTTTTTGTATTGTTTTGAACATGACTTAAGGAACAGAATTGCAGTAGTTGTATTGTTACAGTATGTTTAACACGCTTAACTGCCCCCCCCCCCCCCTCCTTTTTATCACTGTCCTACAGATTCATACTAGCAAGGGGTGTGATACATACAGTATGTTCAACAGTTACATGATTGACATCATCGTCACCATAATATAGACAGGGTTGAACGTCAACAATAATGACATTGACAGTATTATTAGGCCTACAATTGAAATGTAGACTGTATTAGGTCAACAATGCAAATGTGGACAGTATTAAGTAGACCATAATATCCCTAACCATATAATACGATCTACATTCGAAATGTTAACCTAATGTTGTCGATTTTCTAAGTGTTGACCAAATAAATGTCTGGTCGTTGACCACATAACCTAGCAAGAAAACCTTGTACACTACAGAGAAATGACATAGTCCAGTCCTGGTAATTCTCATGAAATTAAGACCATGCAATTTTTTTTAATTTATTTTTTTAAACAACATTTTTTGGAGACCATTTCTTGTTTTTAATTGTTTATATATTAGGCTGTGACATCTGAATGTCTTAGGTAGGGTAATTGTATGCAGTATTTGGCTGCCTCTATAATGCGTTTTGATTAGAGTTGTTACTCCTGCACTTTTTATCTTGCGTATACAGGAAGTTATATTGTTTGGAGTGTGCATAATATTTTTTTTTATGACTGGAACTAACTGGTTCAGAGGACCACTTTAATATGATTTATACATCCTGTGAAAACAGTATTGCCACAGACACCTTTTGGTACTAGGCTCACCACAATAAAGACCCTTATGATATCATCTATGTACATAGAATTTATTGCTGAAAATAGCTATATATCAACAGATATCCAAACCTATGTTTACACAAATATGTACTCCAATGACGTTTTAATACATTGGGTTTCATATGTCAACTATTAAATGGTGGTCTTCCCATAACAACCAATCATATGCTATAATTTTTGTAGTGCAGGTTAGAATAAGAAAGCAAATTTTTTATTGCTATGGGCAACACCAGATTTTCTTCAGTTACCTGTATGAACTTTTTCTTAATGATTCCGATTTTGTCCAGTGTATTACTGTCTAACTACATTTAAATCACTATGAAAATTTAATGTAGAAGATTATATTGTCCACGTAATCCATACAGATAGTTACATTGCTGTCTCTCTATTTTATCATCTTTTCAGCAATAATATATATTCTAGGTACTTAGCATGAAATAAAGGGAATTTTTGTGATGTAAATTGTAAACATTGCTGGAAAAAAATACCACTTTTACTGCCATATTCAAATTTTTGCTTAAAATTTCCATTTGTACCAGTCTGTTGAATTAACACCAGCCTGCTGGTAATGTTCTAGAATCTAGATTTACATATTGTATACATATGCTCCTGCAAACTGATTTTGCTGTACATTAATTAAAGCGCATCTCCTCTTCCTTCTGATGTACCTAAATATTTGCTATTTGTAAATTAAATACACACATTCATGTTTTTGTATCTTTATCGGCAATGGCATATTGTGCCAGTGTCATTAGAAAGATGGCAGCAAAGCAAGATTGAAAAGTGTTTTGTTTGTTTGTTTTTTTTATCACATGTGGGTATCCTGTTATATAAGCAGTTTTGGATATTTTCCCTTTTAATGTAGATTAATTGCTTTGCACCATATTATGACAGATTTATAACTAACTAAGACCTCCACAAATTACTGAAGAGTATTTCTTCACAAAATATTAGCCAAGATACTGGTCTTTAATACTGTTTGACTTAACAATATAATGTACTGTCAGATTAAAGTTTTTCAGGCAATACAATTGACAAATGCCTAAATGTAAATGAAAGTTCATTGTTTGTTTGTAATCTCAAATTTACAGAGGGTTTGAAATAACACCAGATTGTCGGAGAAATATGTTGGCGGATACAGGTGGAGGTTTAGATGGAGCAGGGATTTGTGAGGCTAATTTAAAGGGAGGTGAAAGTGACCTATGGATAGTTTGCAGATGAAGTGAGGGTTAAGGCAGTCCACGTTTAATAAAAAGGACTTGTGCATTATTGAATGTACAAAGCCTAGCATTTATGACCTTGGATGTGTAAAATACAGAGTAATGTGTTCTCTTAATCTCTTAAAACAGTTGCAGTTCATATTCTACTAATTAAATTGGCATTATGAACTTCCAAATGTGGTCACCTGGTGCAGTTCAGCCATGCTGGATT
>NC_134402.1:271882947-271917947 GCF_038048845.1 Mixophyes fleayi
ATTAATTTACAAATGGCTGATATTGAGAGAGCTGGGAGCAGCTTAACCATGTTGGTGCCAACAATCCTATGATGCTTCAGAGCTGAATGCTTAGAGTTTGAATGCAACCTGCATATGTCTGTTGTCAATGGAGGAACATTGATTCACCGGGCCCCAAAACAAAGCTTGGATAGAGGCCTGCCGATGCTACTGTAGCCTCCTGAGCCCCCCACTCTGCGCTGAAAAGGGCAGAAGAGCATACACAATCCTGGTCATGCGAATGTGTCTGCACCACTTAGAAAAGGACTCTGTTCTGCTTTTTTCAGATCAGAGAGGGTACCTCAGGCAGTGCTGTGGGGCCAAGTGGTGGGAGGGGTGTAGGGCTATCACAGGAGATGGGTGCCAGCATTGTAGGGATACCTCTGGCGATCTCCTCTGGGCCCTGTAGCAGCCACATACCCTCCAACAGTGTTAGTTCCGCCGCTGCCAGTTGATTGAACTGGTTAGAGGAGCTTTATCAACAACACTGGGCTATAACCCATTATGCAACATGAGAATGCTGGAAAAATCATTGGTGAGTTTCTTCTGAAAGATGGGAGCCATGAACAGGGGAGGGGTGGCAAAGTTCAGTCCGGTGAGTAAGACTCAACTCGGCAGCCTATTTTAAAGGACAAAGAGTGCTGGTGGCCCATTGAACCAACCCAAGATCGCCCTCTATAGGACCGGCCCTGGGGGCAGATGCCGCTCTGCCCCCCTGCCCCCCAGCCCAGCCTGCCCCTGGCCATGAACATGGGGCCCCATGTGTCTGTTAGCTGAGGGTGTAGAAATGTTACAAATATAAATCAATCACATGAAGTACTTTTAAAGACTCTACAAGTTTCTATGTACACTAGTCAGTGTGGGAATAAAATAAAAAAGTAATAAGTTAATAACATCACTTTTCATTTAACGAACTAAACGTCCTCCTCAATGCTTTAATTTTCCATTGGTTTTTAATCAGGCTGGTATTAATGAGTACCGTGGCAACCACAGTCACATAGCACATGACAGAGTGAGCAGAGGGACTTTGTAACGCCCCTCTGAGGTTTATCTGCGCTGTGACAATCTCCGTTTCAATCATCTGCCAACATACGATATGCTAAGAACTCTGAGCTTGCATCTCTGTAGCAGACTGACTTTGTTTGTGTCCAGCAGCCATTTTGTTTGCCAACAGCTTTTGAAAAAGAGAAAATGATTTGTAGGAGTATAACTAAGAAAAATGATTAAAAGGTATTTAACGTGCTATTTTATGTGGGATTGCGGAAAAGATCCCCACAAAATGGAGTAGGCAATCTGGACAGAGATCTTGAAAAATGTATCCAGTAGTATGTATCAAAATAAAATAAAATGCATGCAGGGTTTTTTCTGTTGGTACTATGTTTCAACTAAGCTTTATAGTATGTTTCCCTCCACATCAGACACATGTTGGAGAAGATGTTAATTAGAGGCTTAATTCTTATGATACTTATATTGATGGACTGCCCAAAGCTTAGGGGATTTTGGAATGCAGTTAAGTATCTCCTTGTTGATCACTCACATTTATGTCTCTCTTTTTCTTAAATATGTTTGCATCCCCTACCTGTTCCCTCAGCAACCTGCCACCAAAACAAGTTTATAAGGCACATTATTTCTGCCGAAAACCTGTCAATTGGCAGCTGACTAGAAATCTTGCTCTCCCCCTTCCTGTCAGACAGTACTAAATGGAATTTGGCATGTCTATTGAATGAAGTAAATTATACTACTTAAATTACAATACTCCTGAGGAATTCCTCCCAATAATTTTGTAAGATTTGGGAGACTTGGGATGTTCACTTCACCCGAAAATGATCTTTTCATATGTAATGTGTAACACATCTGGAACCTCTGTATAACAAATTCTCCCTGGATCTGACCTGATTTTTTTATTTTTTTTTAGTTCCTTATTAATCTAGAGACAAACTGTAATACCCCTCCCTTCCTTTTCTCCTTTCAATATCCCTTCCCTTCCTCCTGTGACTTACGATCTTCCCCCTCTTCCTAAACATATTTTGAAAAATATTGTTTGACCATATTATAAAATGTTAAGTTGTCCACTTTTACCATAGCAATTCAATTTACATTACATTGTTGTTTGCATGTCTTTTTGCACTTGTTTAAGAACCTTTGAATAAAGAAATATATTCAAAATAATATATTCTACCAGTATAAATGATAGTTAATTGTGTCCTGGTAATCGGAACAGATTTTCATTACTGTATGTACTTTCGGGAGGTGTAACATCTTATGTGTTCAGGGCTTGTCAAAATAGTCAACTATTGGCCATTATCATAAGCACTATAACCAAAATCACAGCAGATTTTACAAATGGCGTACAGTCCATGAACACAGCAAGCAATATTTACATGATAATTGTACAACACTGTGATAATCAACTGTTGGTTGCTATTTTAAAGCTGTGATGCTAGGTTCACATACTAGTGAACACTGCACAGTGTACTCCAGCATAGGGTAATGTTAAATCGTCTTTGAATGTATCTGCATATAGTCAAATAATTTAAATGGTGTTGCTACCATTCATAATAGTTTATTCCTTGATTTGTTTGCTTTTTAAATCACGTCTTCTAGAACTTGAATCCAGTTGGTTCATTTTGTGACTTTGTGCATAACATTTGTCGCTGCCACTCAATCACTAGTTTTTAGACAGGAATAGATTGAGATTGTTTTTCATGGGTACTGTGTCTTTTCATGAAATCCAATCAGCACCTTTAGAAAAAAATCTAAGTATGTGCATTGTGTTTAGTTAGGCAGAGCTATTTAAATAATATTAACTTTAGTTGCAAATTTGCAATAAACCATAACACGTATTCAGACATCTGTTTTGATTGTCTGACTTGCATTAGATGGATAAAAGTTTAGTGTTGGTTGGCCACTATAATCTGTTTATGCCTACTGTAAATTCAGTATTCGTAAATAACCATCAGTACCCGTATGTTGTAACAGATTGTCTCAAAATTCTCCTCAAACTACGAAGTAAAGAGATAATGAGAACATAAACTGGTGTTGAGGATGGAGAAATTATGGAAGTAAAATTGTACATGCATAGTCTGTTTGCACTGTAATAAACCTGGACATGTAAAGATTGCTCCTTTTGGAAAATTTAGCAATGCAGGAAGAAAGTAGTCACATTAAAAGAATCTGTAAACACTGTTGTAAACCAAACTCGAAGCCGTATAGACACTCTATGGAATGGGTGTTTTAAACATATGCTGCTTGTCAAATCTGTATATCAACCCAAAGGCTATGAGTCACATAACCAATGCCATTTTTTTTTTAGTCTGCTATGCAAATGAGAATGTTATTTGCAAATAATTAAAGTGTTGCTGTAAAATGGATGGGTCAGGGCAACTTGAGCTGTGCCCCATGTTCCGGGCAAAAAAGAATGTTCAGAGCACCTATGTTACAGAGATTTTATTTTGCGGCCCAAGATAATTTGAATGAGATATAGGGGTGGATATAGGGGCATTCTTTACTTTGCACAAGAGCACACAGCTATTTTAAATTGGCAAAGAAAACTTGCAATTTGCACCAGTTCTGAGTTGGTGAAGATCAGATCTAATCCTACACTTTTGAAGTAGGGATGAGCGCACTCGGATTTATGAAATCCGAGCCCACCCGAACGTTGCGGATCCGAGTCGGATCCGAGACAGATCCGGGTATTGGCGCCAAATTCAAAAGTGAAACTGAGGCTCTGACTCATAATCCCGTTGTCGAATCTCGCGATACTCGGATCCTATAAATTCCCCGCTAGTCGCCGCCATCTTCACTCGGGCATTGATCAGGGTAGAGGGAGGGTGTGTTAGGTGGTCCTCTGTGCTGTTTAGTTCTGTGCTGTGCTGTGCTGTGCTGTGCTGTGCTGTGTTCTGCAGTATCAGTCCAGTGGTGCTGTGTCCTGTGCTCTGTGCTTCTAAGGGCATAGTTATTTCCCCAATATTCCCCTGTGTTTAAAAAAATAAAAAAAAGTTTTTTTAAAAAATACCAAAAACTACTTTAATTTTTTTTAATTACCACAAAATTTGCACAACCAATCCTGCAGTATAAGCCCATTGGTACTGCAATATTACCAAGTTCACACATTCAGCAGTAAAAGTCCATTGGTACTGCAATATTACCAAGTTCACACATTCTGCAGTATCAGTCCAGTGGTGCTGTGTCCTGTGCTCTGTCCTGCTGAGTTCCGTAGTGCTGCTGGGTCCTGTGCCGTGTCCTGTTCAGTCCAGTGGTGCTGTGTCCTGTGCTCTGTGCTTCTAAGGGCATAGTTATTTCCCCACTATTCCCAAGTTTTTTAAAAATAAAAAAAAAGTAAAAAAAAATAAAAAATTTAAAAAAAAAAAAATATATAATAATTATAACCAAATTTGCAAAACCAATACAGCAGTATAAGTCCATTGGTACTGCAATATTACCAAGTTCACACATTCTGCAGTATCTTGTGCTACATATAATGGAGACCAAAAATTTGGAGGATAAAGTAGGGAAAGATCAAGACCCACTTCCTCCTAATGCTGAAGCTGCTGCCACTAGTCATGACATAGACGATGAAATGCCATCAACGTCGTCTTCCAAGCCCGATGCCCAATCTCGTAGTACCGGGCATGTAAAATCCAAAAAGCCCAAGTTAAGAAAAAGTAGCAAAAAGAGAAACTTTAAATCATCTGAGGAGAAACGTAAAGTTGCCAATATGCCATTTACGACACGGAGTGGCAAGGAACGGCTTAGGCCCTGGCCCGTGTTCATGACTAGTGGTTCAGCTTCACCCACGGATCTTAGCCCTCCTCCTCCTCCCCCCCCCCTACAAAAAATTGAAGAGAGTTATGCTGTCAGCAACAAAACAGCAAACAACTCTGCCTTCTAAAGAGAAATTATCACAAATCCACAAGGCGAGTCCAAGGATGTTGGTGGTTGTCAAGCCTGACCTTCCCATCACTGTACGGGAAGAGGTGGCTCGGGAGGAGGCTATTGATGATGTAGCTGGCGCTGTGGAGGAACTTGATGATGAGGATGGTGATGTGGTTATTGTAAATGAGGCACCAAGGGGGGAAACAGCTGATGTCCATGGGATGAAAAAGCCCATCGTCATGCCTGGTCAGAAGACCAAAAAATGCACCTCTTCGGTCTGGAGTTATTTTTATCCAAATCCAGACAACCAATGTATGGCCATATGTAGCTTATGTAAAGCTCAAATAAGCAGGGGTAAGGATCTTGCCCACCTAGGAACATCCTCCCTTATACGTCACCTGAATAACCTTCATAGTTCAGTGGTTAGTTCAGGAACTGGGGCTAGGACCCTCATCGGTACAGGGACACCTAAATCCCGTGGTCCAGTTGGATACACACCAGCAACACCCTCCTCGTCAACTTCCTCCACAATCTCCATCAGATTCAGTCCTGCAGCCCAAGTCAGCAGCCAGACTGAGTCCTCCTCAATACGGGATTCATCCGAGGAATCCTGCAGCGGTACGCCTACTACTGCCACTGCTGCTGTTGCTGCTGTTAGTCGGTCAACTTCCCAGAGGGGAAGTCGTAAGACCGCTAAGTCTTTCACAAAACAATTGACCGTCCAACAGTCGTTTGCCATGACCACAAAATACGATAGTAGTCACCCTATTGCAAAGCGTATAACTGCGGCTGTAACTGCAATGTTGGTGTTAGACGTGCGCCCGGTGTCCGCCATCAGTGGAGTGGGATTTAGAGGGTTGATGGAGGTATTGTGTCCCCGGTACCAAATCCCCTCGAGATTCCACTTCACTAGGCAGGCGATACCAAAAATGTACAGAGAAGTACGATCAAGTGTCCTCAGTGCTCTTAAAAATGCGGTTGTACCCACTGTCCACTTAACCACGGACATGTGGACAAGTGGTTCTGGGCAAACGAAGGACTATATGACTGTGACAGCCCACTGGGTAGATGCATCCCCTTCCGCAGCAACAGCAACAGCTGCATCAGTAGCAGCATCTACAAAATGGCTGCTCATGCAAAGGCAGGCAACATTGTGTATTACAGGCTTTAATAAGAGGCACAACGCTGACAACATATTAGAGAAAATGAGGGAAATTATCTCCCAGTGGCTTACTCCACTTAGACTCTCATGGGGATTTGTGGTGTCAGACAATGCCAGTAACATTGTGCGGGCATTAAATATGGGCAATTTCCAGCACGTCCCATGTTTTGCCCACACCATTAATTTGGTGGTGCAGCATTACCTCAAGAGTGACAGGGGTGTGCAGGAGATGCTTGCGGTGGCGCGCAAAATTGCTGGACACTTTCGGCATTCAGCCAGTGCCTACCGCAGACTAGAGGCACATCAAAAAAGCATGAACCTGCCCTGCCATCACCTCAAACAAGAGGTTGTGACGCGCTGGAACTCCACCCTCTATATGCTGCAGAGGATGGAGGAGCAGCAAAAGGCCATTCAGGCCTACACAGCCACCTACGACATAGGCAAAGCAGTGGGGATGCGCCTCAGTCAAGCGCAGTGGAGACTGATTTCCGTGTTGTGCAAGGTTCTGCAGCCATTTGAACTTGCCACACGAGAAGTCAGTTCCGACACTGCCAGCTTGAGTCAGGTCATTCCCCTGATCAGGCTGTTGCAGAAGCAGCTGGAGAAAGTGAGGGAGGAGCTGGTAAGCCATTGCAATTACACCAAGCATGTAGCTCTTGTGGATGTAGCCCTTCGTACGCTTTGCCAGGATCCGAGGGTGGTCACTCTTTTAAAGTCAGAGGAATACATTCTGGCCACCGTGCTCGATCCTCGGTTTAAAGCGTATGTTGTGTCTCTGTTTCCGGCGGACACAAGTCTACAGCGGTGCAAAGACCTGCTGGTCAGGAGATTGTCCTCTGAAGAGGACCGTGACATGCCAACAGCTCCACCCTCATTTTCTTCCACATCTATGGCTGCGAGGAAAAAGCTCAGTTTTCCCAAAAGAGGCACTGGCGGGGATGCTGATAACATCTGGTCCGGACTGAAGGACCTGCCAACCATTGCAGACATGTCTACTCTCGCTGCATTGGATGCTGTCACAATAGAAAAAATTGTGGATGATTACTTTGCTGACACCATCCAAGTAGACATGTCAGACAGTCCATATTGTTACTGGCAGGAAAAAAAGGCAGTTTGGAAGCCCCTGTACAAACTGGCTCTATTTTACCTGAGTTGTCCCCCCTCCAGTGTGTACTCGGAAAGAGTTTTTAGTGCAGCGGGGAACCTGGTCAGTGAGCGGCGAAGGAGGTTGCTTCCTCACAACGTTGAAAAAATGATGTTTATAAAAATGAATAATCAATTCCTCAATGAAGTACAGCACTGCCCTCCAGATACTACAGAGGGACCTGTGGTTGTGGAGTCCAGCGGGGACGAATTGATAATGTGTGATGAGGAGGAAGTACACACTGTAGGGGGAGAGGAATCAGAGGTTGAGGATGAGGACGACATCTTGCCTCAGTAGAGCCTGTTTAGTCTGTACAGGGAGAGATGAATAGCTTTTTTGGTGTGGGGGCCCAAACAAACCAATCATTTCAGCCAAAGTTGTTTGGTAGGCCCTGTCGCTGAAATGATTGGTTTGTTAAAGTGTGCATGTCCTATTTAAACAACATAAGGGTGGGTGTGAGGGCCCAAGGACAATTCCATCTTGGACCTTTTTTTTTTGCATTATATGACCAATCAACAGTCGTTTGCCATGTTCAAAAAGTAAAACCAAATTTAAAAAAATACAAGAAATTAAACCAAAAGTAAAATGCCGTGTCATAATTTAAAACAAGAGGTATTGACGTGCTCTAAAACTACTGTATTGTTGTTTATATTTTATAAACACTACACTTGAAAGCTTGAGTCTTTCAATAAAAAAGTAACTGTCCATTGCACGAATATTTGCAACAGGGACAATTTTAGGGTTAAGAAAGTCAACTAATAACACTTCGACGCTGTCTGTCTTTATAAACACTACACTTGGAAGTTGGAGGAGGTATTTTGGCCCCGGCACCAAATTTACTACCGGGGCCACTCCACTGTGCAGTCCATATTTAGGTGTATCAGATATTAAACAACGGTGACAGTTGATGCCCAATTTTTTAATTATATTGTGGCCTCGGTACCAAATTGTGTACCGGGGCCACCACACTACGCAGTCCAGATACTTGTTTGGTGGAATTCAGACCAGTTGAGGGTTTTATTATTATTATATTGTGTGGACCACTCTATCTATACCACACTACAACTCTATATACCACTCTATTTCATACTTTAATTCTATTTCATACTTTAATTCTATTTAATACTTTAATTCTATTTCATACTTTAATTCTATTTAATACTTTAATTCTATTTCATACTTTAATTCTATTTCATACTTTAATTCTATGACTAATTACCATAAAGAGGAACAAAATAAACCAATTTTACCAAAAGTATAATATGACTTAGACTTACAAACACTACACTTGAAAGATCGTGCCTTTAAATGAAAAAGTCAGTCTTCATTGCACGACTATGTGCAACAGGGACAGTTTTTTGGGTTTACAAAGTCAAACAATAACATTTTGACCCTGTCTGTCTGGGATCTCAATGACGAATTGTCTGTACCATATTTGGAGGAGGTATTGTGGCCCCGGTATCAAATTGGGTACCGGGGCCACCCCACTATGCAGTCTAGATACTTGTTTGGTGGAATTCTGACACGTGGAGGGTTTTTTAATTATATTGTGGCCTCGGTACCAAATTGTGTACCGGGGCCACCACACTACGCAGTCAAGATAGATAGATGCGTATCATAGATAAAGTACATTCAGTGGTGTGGGGCAAATTGAAAAATATTCAAAATGCACTGACATTATCAAAAACAAGAGGTTGTCACACGCTAAAACTCCAACATGTATATGATGGAGAGGATGGAGGAGCAGCCGTATGTGTAGTGTAATGCAGACCTGTTGAAGGTTTTTTACATATTTTATTGTGGTGCCCAGTGCTCACTCCTCTACGCAGTCCAGGTACATTTATTGGTGCGATTCATAAAAGTTCAGGGTTTTTAAGATATTGTGGTGACCCACTCCTCTACGCAGTCCAGGTACATTTATTGGTGCGATTCATAAAAGTTCAGGGTTTTTAAGATATTGTGGTGACCCACTCCTCTACGCAGTCCAGGTACATTTATTGGTGCGATTCATAAAAGTTCAGGGTTTTTAATATATTGTGGTGACCCACTCCTCTACGCAGTCCAGGTACATTTATTGGTGCGATTCATAAAAGTTCAGGGTTTTTAATATATATTGTGGTGACCCACTCCTCTACGCAGTCCAGGTACATTTATTGGTGCGATTCATAAAAGTTCAGGGTTTTTAATATATATTGTGGTGACCCACTCCTCTACGCAGTCCAGGTACATTTATTGGTGCGATTCATAAAAGTTCAGGGTTTTTAAGATATTGTGGTGACCCACTCCTCTACGCAGTCCAGGTACATTTATTGGTGCGAATCATAAAAGTTCAGGGTTTTTAATATATTGTGGTGACCCACTCCTCTACGCAGTCCAGGTACATTTATTGGTGCGAATCATAAAAGTTCAGGGTTTTTAATATATATTGTGGTGACCCACTCCTCTACGCAGTCCAGGTACATTTATTGGTGCGATTCATAAAAGTTCTGGGTTTTTAAGATATTGTGGTGACCCACTCCTCTACGCAGTCCAGGTACAATTATTGGTGCGAATCATAAAAGTTCAGGGTTTTTAATATATATTGTGGTGACCCAATCCTCTACGCAGTCCAGGTACATTTATTGGTGCGATTCATAAAAGTTCAGGGTTTTTAAGATATTGTGGTGACCCACTCCTCTACGCAGTCCAGGTACATTTATTGGTGCGAATCATAAAAGTTCAGGGTTTTTAATATATATTGTGGTGACCCACTCCTCTACGCAGTCCAGGTACATTTATTGGTGCGATTCATAAAAGTTCAGGGTTTTTAAGATATTGTGGTGACCCACTCCTCTACGCAGTCCAGGTACATTTATTGGTGCGAATCATAAAAGTTCAGGGTTTTTAATATATATTGTGGTGACCCACTCCTCTACGCAGTCCAGGTACATTTATTGGTGCGATTCATAAAAGTTCAGGGTTTTTAAGATATTGTGGTGACCCACTCCTCTACGCAGTCCAGGTACATTTATTGGTGCGATTCATAAAAGTTCAGGGTTTTTAATATATATTGTGGTGACCCACTCCTCTACGCAGTCCAGGTACATTTATTGGTGCGATTCATAAAAGTTCAGGGTTTTTAATATATATTGTGGTGACCCACTCCTCTACGCAGTCCAGGTACATTTATTGGTGCGATTCATAAAAGTT
This sequence comes from Mixophyes fleayi, assembly GCF_038048845.1. Taxonomy (NCBI): domain Eukaryota; kingdom Metazoa; phylum Chordata; class Amphibia; order Anura; family Limnodynastidae; genus Mixophyes; species Mixophyes fleayi. The sequence continues at coordinate 271,893,336 of NC_134402.1, forward strand.
CAGCATTTTTAATATATATTGTGGTGACCCACTCCTCTACGCAGTCCAGAAAGATACCTTGTTGCAACGTTTTGGACTAATAACTATATTGTGAGGTGTTCAGAATACACTGTAAATTAGTGGAAATGCTTGTTATTGAATGTTATTGAGGTTAATAATAGCCTAGGAGTGAAAATAAGCCCAAAAACTTGATTTTTAAACTTTTTATGTTTTTTTGCAAAAAAATCCGAATCCAAAACCTTAAATCCGAACCGAGACCTTTCGTCAAGTGTTTTGCGAGACAAATCCGAACCTCAAAAATAACGAAAATCCGGATCCAAAACACAAAACACGAGACCTCAAGAGTCGCCGGTGCACATCCCTATTTTGAAGTGACGCATTTTGAGCATTCCAGTTGCACTTAGGTAGAGATGCACATTTCAAGGAACACATTATTTTGCCCAATGTAATAAAAAAAAACAACAAACTTCAAACCCAGAAAAGAGCAATCTATAATATACATACAAATGAAATAGTAAAAAGACAGGCGCTAATGTGTGAGGGTGCAGCCTAGGACACACACAGGAAAGCCACTTAACTATCCAAACAATGTAAATAACAACAAACAATAGATCTAGTGTAACACCGTTTTATTACCAGACTAGAACATGTAAAATATGCGCTGATAGGCATAACACAACAACAAAAAATATATATAAAAACAAATTCTTCACATATTGATGTCCGAAGCACTCATAACGGATATTCTCCAAAGTAGCGCATATAGGGGCATATTCAATTAGGGTTCCGGTCCGCGGTAACGCGCGTAACCGTGGAAAGTGCGCATTATTGCCGGTATTACGGTACCGCAATAATGCAGATTTTCGTACGCAACCCTATGGGCTGCGAACGAAAATCCACGTTATTGCGGTAAGATGGATTAAGTTCGCGGCCCGTTACGGCGCGATCCCGCGGACCGGAATCATATTTGAATATGCCCCATAGAGAGAATACAAGATGACAACCCCGGGTAGTGTACTCCTTCTGCCGACACAGGAGCCTTGGTATGAAGATAACAGGAACACTTCATTCTACCAACACATTTCGACTCTGGAACTGGAATCTTTATCAAGGTATAGGGGTGTGAAGTCCAAGCTGGTAATTTTATAGTCTGTCAAATATTTTCAGCTGGATAGTTTGCTTTCCAATTGAAAACAAGGCTTGGCAAAGGTTCCATTGAGCATGCGCGATCAATCCCAAGCGAGGTATGGTTACAAACCCAGGATTTGTTCACAATCTCACAGACGCTGGTATATATACAACAAATCAGTGATAAATGAAGCCTCCATAGTCATCGGAATGCATAAAACAAAAAAAGCAACATTGTACATCAGAAGTAAAAAAAAAAAATCAATAAACGTTAAAGGGAATTTATAAACACTTATGAAAAATAATAAAATAACAAAAACCCCTTCAGTTCGAATTCAGTGTTGAGATCCATCGGAACCAAAGTTTTAAGTTGGTAAATCCATCTCATTTCAGCTTTCGCTAATCTCTGAAGAGTATTTCTATATCTCCAATTACTTTCAATTTCTTCAATCCCCCAAAAGGTTTTAATATCCCTAGGGTTGCAATGGTGTACCAACTTAAAATGTTCAGAGAGAATGTGGGATTCTAGACCCTTACGGTCTAGAATTTGTTTTTTTTATATATTTTTTTGTTATATGTCATGCCTATGACATATTTTACACGCTCTAGTCTGGTAATAAAACGGTATTACACTAGATCTTGCTTTGTTCTTATGTCCATATGTCACAAGTATTGGAAGATCCAGAGATCAAGAGTACCCATGAGGTCACTGAGTCCTTTTGATGTGCTTCCTAATTGTAGCAGTTTGTAAACAGATTTCCTAAGGGATTCTATTCTGTGTGGAATTGTCACAAAAGAAGAGAACTCTCAACCTTTATACACTTTGGAATAAGGGTCTTTATTTCTTGTGGGACTCTTATTTAAATATTTTCTATTGCACTTGTGACTTTGTATTATTGTGTTCCAACAATACTCACAGCGCTGGGGTCAAGAGTTCAATTCCCGACCATGGCCTTATCTGTGTGGAGTTTGTATGTTCTCCCTGTGTTTGCGTGGGTTTCCTCCGGGTACTCCGGTTTCCTCCCACACTCCAAAAACATACTAATAGGTTAATTGGCTGCTATCAAAATTGACCCTAGTCTCTCTCTCTCTCTGTGTCTCTGTCTGTCTGTGTGTATGTTAGGGAATTTAGACTGTAAGCTCCACTGGGGCAGGGACTGATGTGAATGAGTTCTCTGTACAGTGCTGCGGAATCAGTGACGCTATATAAATAAATGGTGATGATGATGATGATGATTACCCTATTTATGTATGCATTTGATATCCAATTTTTAGTGTCATATGGTGAGGAAGACATATACCAATATACAAAGAGGAATTTTCTCAGGTGATACATTTTGGGAGAGTGAGTGCTTTAGGTACACACTATTGTTTGCTGTAATCTATAATATACAGTCTCTGGGGTATATTTACTAAACTGCGGGTTTGAAAAAGTGGAGATGTTGCCTACAGCAACCAATCAGATTCTAGTTATTTATTTAGTACATTCTACAAAATGACATCTAGAATCTGATTAGTTGCTATAGGCAACATCTCCACTTTTTCAAACCCGCAGTTTAATAAATATACCCCTCAATGTTGTTGTAGTCACATAAGCAGTATAAGCCATAAATGAGGCCCAAAAAAGTATTTTAGGGGAAATAGGGAAAAGTTTAAATTAATACAATATGTAGTCCTATAGAGGTTGGACTTTGGATTTGGACTGAAGTAACATTTACACCAGGCATTTCAAACTCCAAGTGGGTCAAATAATCAAAGTCTAGGATCGTTTGGCCGCAAGAAAACTATAAAAAGAAATAAATAACTGTGAAGGAACTCCTATATCGCCGCTGATGATGCAATCGCGGTGGGTGGAGTATTAGTCACACATATTAGTCACTAGTATTCCACTGCTGTTTGCACGCACTGAACTTATGCGCACATTAAGATATGAACAGCATATCAAATAAACAGAATTACATGTAGTATTTGGCAGAGAGCATTTGAAACAAAAAAACGTGCTCACAAGACAGGAAGTCACAGCTAAGAAACAGTGAGCAGGGAGTCATCATTGCAGGCAGTGTTCAGTTGTGGGAGGTGTGGCAGAGGTCAACAAACCCCACCTGATGCAATGCATTCTGGGTAAAGGTTTATAAACTGTTGAAGGCGTCAAAACAGTCTCTTTGCTACATACATCTCTGCACTGGACATCACACTGCAACATTCCACTGTACGTTTTATCCTGCAATAACTTCTCTGTATTACCTAACTTTTATCTGCATCTTATAAACTCTGCCCATCTATTTATAGTAACTTTCCTATTATTTGCTTGCATGTATTTCTATAAACTTTTCTCTGAATCTTTCCATAACTCTATTTATCTTATCTATTATACTTTATATACAAATATATATATATATATCCCTTCAATTTAATTAACTTTTACAAAGGCTGGCTTTTTATCACAAAAGCATGCTTCAAACACCGCCCCTTCCCCCCTCCTAAGGAAGGCTGTTTCCAGGCCTGTATTATCCCTTAGGCCTGACAACATGTTACACACATATGCACCATGCTAACTTCCTATCTCACTCTCTTATTTGTCGAATCTATATCAGATTGTTCACCTGTAAGTGTCAATTTATCAGTTATGAGCTCATCAGCTGGAGAGCATTAAATACACAGCAAGTTCTGCATGTACAATTAGCTCTGCTTTATTAGTTACAAGTCCATATCAATATAGCACAAAATCACGTATTACAAAAAAACTATGCCCCAAAAGGTTTTAACCACGCATGCCTTCTTTACACAGATCTTGCTCACATTTTCCCATGGGAATACTCCACAGGGGCGAGTTGTTTTATCTCCTGTTCTGCCATATTTAAGGTCATGGTCATAGTTTCTAGCAAACAATGAATAATTCCTACAAGCTAGCTGTATCTAATCTGTCTTTAAGCTATAAGAGAACAAAATGGCGATAAGGCAACAAGATGACGTCAGCTAAGCAAAATCACATTTCTCATTTCCCATCTTTTTATTCATTATTTGCCCTAACAGTACCTATCAGAGATCACATTCTTGCTGTCGCTTTTAATAGGTACTTATACACATACACCCTTCTAACAGAAAATATGCATAGGGATGCCTAAAACTGGATACATAGAACAACCCACCCTCCACCAATAGCAAGTCCATGATCCCTCTTCTAGCTGATAGATGGTCAATGAGTCGACAACAGTCTTGCACCCGCTGCATGTCCTGATGTTAGATCTTCACATATATCAATGAACATGAGAGGCTCTGGGGCCTCTTGTGCTTCCTTTTTGTCTTCTAACTATGGATTTCTTAGGGAAGGAAAAAAGGAAAGGGAGGGAGAAAATACACAGTGTGCTCGGCAAGTGTTATATGTCACTTATTTCACTTTCAATTGAAGGGATTGTCCATTGTACTGTATATCTTCATAAGGATAGGCTTCAGTAACGAGCATGTAGATTCCAAGGAAAAGGTTCTTGGTTTCTGCACTGATCACAACTGGCAGTAGTACTGAGAGTTTCACAAGGTTCACACTCATTAGATGGGGTGTACAGTACAGCGTTTAAGACAGGTGTGGTACACAAGTCAATAAGCCACATCATCGGTTTTATTAGCATATATATAATAATAATAATGATTAGTAACAGTCCTTGAAGTACAACATGTATCAAACCTGATAACCATCCTCCTATACCCTTGATCGGCCAGGTACAGCCATAAAAACTATCCTTCTAGCTAAGCATCTCCAGTGGGCTCCTTTAGAAATGTATAATTCATGTCTTATTTTTTTGTAAGTGTTCATCAATTATTTTCTTTGGATCATCTGTGTCATTAGTTAAAAATGTGGAACCCTGGGCTTCAATTTGAATATTTAAGGTCAGGCAGTACCCTCCAGACTAAGTTGTCAGGTAGTCCAATATTAACCTATTGTCTTGTGTAAATGTAATAATGTGTTGGCCCACAATACTCACATATACATTTCAGTATTGGGTATAAACCCCTACAGTCATGGGTTGCTCTTTTCTTTATTTGGTTGGGCTAAACTTTCATATTAAAATTTTTCTAATTATGTATAATATCTACATTACTGTTGGCGTGAGTCTGGTACTTCCAGACCTAGCTTTCCTTTCTAGACAAGTACATATCTACAGCTACAGCAAAGGAAAATAACGTGCAATCAATAGTCCTCCTGCTCATATCAATGAACACCACTCTCTGGTAGAGATGAGCGCACTCGGATTTCGTGAATCCGAGCCCACCCGAACGTTGCCGATCCGAGTCGGATCCGAGACAGATCCGGGTATTGGCGCCAAATGAAAACCTGAAACCGAGGCTCGGAGTCATAATCCCGCTTTCGGATCTCGCGATACTCGGATCCTATAAATTCCCCGCTAGTCACCGCCATCTTCACTCGGACATTGATCGGGGTAGAGGGAGGGTGTGTTAGGTGGTCCTCTGTCCTGGTAGATGTCGTGCTGTGCTGTTTAGTTCTGTGCTGTGCTCTGCTGTGCTGTGCTGTGTTCTGCAGTATCAGTCCAGTGGTGCTGTGTGCTGTGCTCTGTCAATTTTGAGTTCAGTGGTGCTGCTGGGTCCTGTGCTGTGTCCTGTTCAGTCCAGTGGTGCTGTTTCCTGTGCTCTGTGCTTCTAAGGGCATAGTTATTTCCCCATTATTCCCAAGTGTTTAAAAAATTAAAAAAAACTTATAAAAAAAAAATAGAAAAAGATAATAAAAATAATAATTTATTACAACAAAATTTGCATAACCAATCCTGCAGTATAAGCCCATTGGTACTGCAATATTACCAAGTTCACACATTCAGCAGTAAAAGTCCAGTGGTACTGCAATATTACAAAGTTCACACATTCTGCAGTATCAGTCCAGTGGTGCTGTGTCCTGTGCTCTGTCCTTCTAAATTCAGTGGTGCTGCTGGGTCCTGTGCTGTGTCCTGTTCAGTCCAGTGGTGCTGTGTCCTGTGCTCTGTGCTTCTAAGGGCATAGTTATTTCCCCATTATTCCCAAGTTTTTAAAAAATAAAAAAAAACTTATAAAAAAAAAAGTAATTATAACAAAATTTGCAAAAACAATCCAGCAGTATAAGTCCATTGGTACTGCAATATTACCAAGTTCACACATTCTGCTACACATAATGGAGACCAAAAATTTGGAGGATAAAGTAGGGAAAGATCAAGACCCACTTCCTCCTAATGCTGAAGCTGCTGCCACTAGTCATGACATAGACGATGAAATGCCATCAACGTCGTCTTCCAAGCCCGATGCCCAATCTCCTAGTACAGGGCATGTAAAATCCAAAAAGCCCAAGTTAAGTAAAAGTAGCAAAAAAGAAGCTTAAAATCATCTGCGGAGAAACGTAAACTTGCCAATATGCCATTTACGACACGGAGTGGCAAGGAACGGCTTAGGCCCTGGCCCGTGTTCATGACTAGTGGTTCAGCTTCACCCAAGGATCTTAGCCTTCCTCCTCCTCCCCCCCTCCTACAAAAAATTGAAGAGAGTTATGCTGTCAGCAACAAAACAGCAAACAACTCTGCCTTTTAAAGAGAAATTATCACAAATCCCCAAGGCGAGTCCAAGGGTGACATGCCAACAGCTCCACCCTCATTTTCTTCCACATCTATGGCTGCGAGGAAAAAGCTCAGTTTTCCTAAAAGAGCCGCTGGCGGGGATGCTGATAACATCTGGTCCGGACTGAAGGACCTGCCAACCATTGCAGACATGTCTACTGTCGCTGCATTGGATGCTGTCACAATTGAAAAAATGGTGGAGGATTATTTTGCTGACACCATCCAAATAGATATGTCAGACAGTCCATATTGTTACTGGCAGGAAAAAAAGGCAGTTTGGAAGCCCCTGTACAAACTGGCTCTATTTTACCTGAGTTGTCCCCCCTCCAGTGTGTACTCTGAAAGAGTTTTTAGTGCAGCGGGGAACCTGGTCAGTGAGCGGCGAAGGAGGTTGCTTCCTCACAATGTTGAAAAAATGATGTTTATAAAAATGAATAATCAATTCCTCAATGAAGTACAGCACTGCCCTCCAGATAGTACAGAGGGACCTGTGGTTGTGGAGTCCAGCGGGGACGAATTGATAATGTGTGAGGAGGAGGAAGTACACACTGTAGGGGGAGAGGAATCAGAGGTTGAGGATGAGGACGACATCTTTCCTCAGTAGAGCCTGTTTAGTTTGTACAGGGAGAGATGAATTGTTTTTTTGGTGTGGGGGCCCAAACAAACCAATCATTTCAGCCACAGTTGTTTGGTAGGCCCTGTCGCTGAAATGATTGGTTTGTTATAGTGTGCATGTCCTATTTCAACAACATAAGGGTGGGTGGGAGAGCCCAAGGACAATATCATCTTGCAACTCTTTTTTTGGCATTATGTGACCATTCAACAGTCGATTGCCATGTTCAAAAAGTAAAACAAAATGTCCACAAATTCAAAAAATTAAACCGAAAGTAAAATGCCCTGTCATTATTTAAAACAAGAGGTATTGACGTGCTAGAATTACTGTAGTGCTAATATGTTATAAACACTACACTTGGAAGTTGGAGGAGGTATTGTGGCCCCGGTACCAAATTTAGTACCGGGGCCACTACACTAAGCAGTCCAGATAGAGGTGTATTAGATATTAAACAACGTTGACTGTTGCTGCAAAATTTTTAAATAATATTTTGGGGAACACTACACTATGCAGTCCATAAACTTTTTTGGTGGAATTCAGACCCGTGGAGGGTTTTTTAATTATATTGTGGCCCCTGTAAAAAAAATGTGTAACGGGGCCACCCCATTACGCAGTCAAGAAACTTTTTTTTTGGAATTCAGACCCGTGGAGGGTTTTTTAATTATATTGTAGGGACCACTCCTCTACGCAGTCCAGATACATTTTTTGGTGCGATTCAGACCAGTTGAGGGTTTTTAAATTATATTGTGGTGACCATTCCTCTACGCAGTCCAGGTACATTTTTTGGTGCGATTCAGACCAGTTGATGGATTTCTTATTATATTGTGGTGACCACTCCTCTACGCAGTCCAGGTATAATTTTTGGTATAATTAAGACCAGTTGATGGTTTTCTTATTATATTGTGGTGACCACTCCTCTACGCAGTCCAGGTACATTTTTTGGTGCGATTCAGACCAGTTGATGGTTTTCCTATTATATTGTGGTGACCACTCCTCTACGCAGTCCAGGTATATTTTTTTGGTGCGATTCAGACCAGTTGATGGTTTTCTTATTATATTGTGGTGACCACTCCTCTACGCAGTCCAGGTACATTTTTTGGTGCGATTCAGACCAGTTGAGGGTTTTTAAACTATATTGTGGTGACCACTCCTCTACGCAGTCCAGGTACATTTTTTAGTGCGATTCAGACCAGTTGATGGTTTTCTTATTATATTGTGGTGACCACTCCTTTACGCAGTCCAGGTAAATTTTTTGGTGCGATTCAGACCAGTTGATGGTTTTCTTATTATATTGTGGTGACCACTCCTCTATGCAGTCCAGGTACATTTTTTGGTGCGATTCAGACCAGTTGATGGTTTTCTTATTATATTGTGGTGACCACTCCTCTACGCAGTCCAGGTACAATTTTTGGTGTAATTAAGACCGGTTGATGGTTTTCTTATTATATTGTGGTGACCACTCCTCTACGCAGTCCAGGTACATTTTTTGGTGCGATTCAGACCAGTTGATGGTTTTCTTATTATATTGTGGTGACCACTCCTCTACGCAGTCCAGGTACATTTTTTGGTGCGATTCAGACCAGTTGATGGTTTTCTTATTATATTGTGGTGACCACTCCTCTACGCAGTCCAGGTACAATATTTGGTGTAATTAAGACCGGTTGATGGTTTTCTTATTATATTGTGGTGACCACTCCTCTACGCAGTCCAGGTACATTTTTTGGTGCGATTCAGACCAGTTGAGGGTTTTTTAAAATTATATTGTGGTGACCACTCCTCTACGCAGTCCAGGTACATTTTTTGGTGCGATTCAGACCAGTTGAGGGTTTTTAAATTATATTGTGGTGACCACTCCTCTACGCAGTCCAGGTACATTTTTTGGTGCGATTCAGACCAGTTGAGGGTTTTTAAATTATATTGTGGTGACCACTCCTCTACGCAGTCCAGGTACATTTATTCGTGTAATTAACACCAGTTGATGGTTTTCTTATTATATTGTGGGGACCACTCCACTACGCAGTCCAGAAAGATACCTCGTTGCAACGTTTTGGACTAATAACAATATTGTGAGGTGTTCCGAATACACGGTAAATTAGTGGAAATGATTGTTATTGAATGTTATTGAGGTTAATAATAGCGTAGAAGTGAAAATAAGCCCAAAAACTTGATTTTTGAACTTTTTATGCTTTTTTTCAAAAAAATCCGAATCCAAAACCTTAAATCCGAACCAAAACCTTTCGGCAGGTGTTTTGCGAAACAAATCCGAACCCAAAACCTCAAGAAAATCCTAATCCAAAACACAAAACACGAGACACCAAAAGTCGCTGGTGCACATCCATACTCTCTGGTGTCCCTTGGACTTTTGCTATTGGAGTCGTCAATAAGACCTGGAAAGGACTCTCATATCTGGGTTCAAAACTCTTCCTGATGTGCTTTTTCACGACCACCCAGTCCCCTGTTTGCAGTTTGCGTACCTGCATCAAATTAGGGCCTGAAATGCAAGATAACACTTGACCATGTATTCAGTTAGTTGTTTCTATAATAAAGCAACATAGTTCAACAAATCACTATGTACATGTTGTAGTTGCTATGGAAAGTAACAGCCTGTTCTGTGTGCTGTGCCAAACAGTATCTGATTTGGTGCTAAACCTGTATCTTTCCTAGGAGTGTTTCTTACTGAGTGCAGGGCAAAAGGTAAACATGAGATCTATGGCAGGCCTGTTTCAGACATTATTTTCTGCATTTTCAATTTCAGAGTACCATTAAGGCCCTCCACATATCCCGAACTATGGGGTCTGTGAGGGGTGTGATGGGCAGATATGATTCCTATGTCTTTTAACAGTTACTGTAATCCTTGCCCCATAAAGTGTGTCCCTCTGTCACTTTCAATGACCTCTGGTATCCCATATAAGCAGATTGCCTCACTGTGGTTACAGCACACCCTGTATAAAAAACACCATCTATGTGGTAGCGTAAGATGTCTGCATTTGACAGCGGTGTATCTTTAATGTCAGATTAAACAAAAGATCCTTGTCTCATTAGTTCTACACAATCATATTCAGAAAAATTTTGTGTTTGCATTTTTTCCTTCCTGTTCAAACTGGGATGGTGTTCCCCCAAATCCCTAGGGGAATCCTGATATTTACAGTACTTCTCCCATCTTTTGAAACTTGCTGCAATAAAGCAGCAGGATTCAACATTGTGCACCGTTTAAGTGTAACGTTACAGGGAGTTATCAGTGCTACTTCATATTTGGAAAGTCTGGCTGCTGAGAAGTGTTTTGTTTGTACTTGATTTCAAATTTCTGTTACTGCATGTGGCACCATTAGGGTTACTGAGTGCCCTAGCACAATATCTGTACTTTTTCCAAACACTATGACCGCTGCAGCCACTGCTTTAATACATGTAGGTGCTGTTCATATGACTGAGTCTAATTGTGCAGAGTAGTATGCAAGTGATCTTAGCTTGCGACCATGTATCTGGGTCAGTACCCCTTGCACTGACTTCATGACAAAATAATATGAAAGGCTTGTCATAATCTGGCAAAGTCAGTGCTGGCACTGAAGTTACTTCAGCTTAAAATTGGTTAAACATTTGGTTCTGCTCAGAGGAGAGTGTAAATGGCTTGCCATCATCCAGAAGTGCTAATGCAGGAGCACAGATTATATCTCATAAAGTCTTAAGGCTTTTTCATTTAGGTACAAACATTGAATTCCCATCAATGCATTACCATACCCATGATATAAAGACGAATTTAAAGTATATGACGATTATAGCACAGTAAATAAGGGCAGTGAATGTCTTTACAACACTGATTGACTCAAAACTATTATGAGGATAAAAATAAAAACCTCTTGTTATCAACCATAATTTGACATTACATTGTATTACTTTCTTTCAAACCATCTAATATAAAATTTGGTTTAAAAAAAAAACAAAAACGAAACAAACCCAAACAGTATTTCATATTCAACTATGTTAGTCCATTTCTCCTTTTCTTTTCAAAGACATACCTTAGAACGTACATAAAAACCACCCAGTTAATGCATTTGCCCATGAAGGCTAATATCTCTTTCCAAAACACATTAATCGTTACTCAGCAGAGTTTACGTTATTTAAATCCTTCATTAGTTTTTACTTATGTTTGTTGTGGCTGTGGACCAAAACATATTGCAAACTTCTATTCATTGGAAGTTGGATAAATTCAATCTGGAATTCTCTGTAGCTGGAGACCTTCTGTAAAGGACAAAAAAAGTTTTGCACGGAGATTAACATTTATTCATTAGAGATTACAGTAACTATCATTAATTCACATATCCCAATTAGTGTGTGTTATTGCATGTAATACGCTTGTACACCATTACCAGATAACCAGTAAACATTATTTTGTAGTGAACAGCTGCTAATAAGACACTTGCATGAAAGCATCAAACATACATTTAGCATATTCACATATATTGCGACTTTCCAGATCTCTTTACTTTCCTATGCCACCTCAAACTATCTCTTGGGGTTTGGGCTCAATACCCCTTTTGTTCTTGTTACATTACCACTTGCAACACCCTTGTTTCTCCATCTACACATATCAATTTCTTTTTTGGCTATCCCTGCTTTTTAATTGCAGACCTTCTACTCCCCCCATATCCTAGAAATTGGCGCATCATTTCTATGGGGTGGTTGCTGTCATCTATCTGCTTACTGTCTATATTTCCCTATATTGACAGTACTTTTGAGTCCCAATAGAGACTCTGATCTAGTTTCTGATCCATTCTGTGGACACATTGGAGTGGATGTCCGGTTCTTTGGACTCCAGACACTGGGTGTCCGGTTCTTTGGACTCCAGACACTGGGTGTCCGGTTCTTTGGACTCCAGACACTGGGTGTCCGGTTCTTTGGACTCCAGACACTGGGTGTCCGGTTCTTTGGACTCCAGACACTGGGTGTCCGGTTCTTTGGACTCCAGACACTGGGTGTCTTGTTCTTTGGACTCCAGACACTGGATGTCTCTGTGCAGAATAGCCTGACAGTATCTGGGATGAAGGTCTGCAAACTCTTTCTAAACTTTGGCTAGATTATGGAATGTCTACTCCATAAAATAATTCTGGGGATGGTTTTTAAAGTGTTCACACTTGCACTAAAATTCACTCATCTTTCAGAAATCTAATTACCAATACAATTACAGTAAACAAATTGAGTTAGTAATTACTGTATAAATCTGAGACTTACATATCTGCGTGCCTGAAACCTTAGACGGACATGAGGAAGCTCTAAACAGAGGAGCCTGACGAATAGAAAACTCTACTCACCCGGGTTATAGTCAGAGTCCTGTGTCCAGGGCGACCTCCATGTTCTCTCTGTCCTTGACTCAGGTCAGCAGTCTCGGTGTGGACCTCCAATGCTGTCGAATCTAAATCAGATTGTTCACTTATAAGTGTCAGTTTCAGTTATGAGCTCATCAGCTGGAATGAAATACACAGCAAGTTCTCTGTGTACAATTAGCTCTGCTTTATTATTTACAAGTACATATCTATATAGCACAAAATCACGTATTACAGAACACTACTGAACTCACACGCAAACTATTTTGTCATATTCAGTGAATTTTTTAGTCATTCAACTGAATAAAATTAAAAGCCTCGAGTTTGACACGGCTGCTTTACACTGTTGAACGCTACCTTTTCAGATTTTACCCCTTCCCGCGAACCTAGGTAGACTTTTATTTCAAAGTCCAGAGAGTAGGCGTGCACCATGAGGTGCTCTGGGTGGACCATCTAGGTACCCCAGTACATAACCAATGCATCATTAATACATGAGGTTATCTCTGTTCATCTCAAAAGCTATATCTGCACAATGCAGCATGACTCCCAAATCCTAGCTGAACGAACAACAGACAATAAGCTGTATGAGCTAAATATGGAAACAATTAAGGTAAAAACACCTCTCAGACCACATATCCAGTTGCAATAAATCAGTGTTGAACAAAAACATAATTCTGATTTAGTTGTATCACCATGCAATATAAACAAATGTAGATGCTATCTCAAAGCAAAAGCTACATGGGTGCAACTACCTTAAGCAGATCAAGTCATTCATTACAGTTCATCCACAGTGATACTTGCGGTGGTTATCATATTACCATGACGAAAAGTCCGACAGCCTTTACTCCTACAAAAAAATCAAACTTGTCAGAAAAAGGAATAGAATATATAGAGACTTACCTGAAAACCGAAGCTCCAGCTCTCTGGCAGTCATTCCGAAGACACAGGACTTCGGCACTTCAGGTTGACGTCAGTGCGACTATGATCAATGTTAATTTAAAGCGGCAATGTCTGGACCCCGCAAGCTAAGTGTTATTTCCAGTAGTATTTAGTTTAGTTCAGGATCTTATATTTAGTGATTTGGTTTCATAGATTGGTTTAATAGAGATAGGTATTGTACTGGAAAATTATGTTTACTGTGCCAAGTAGATCCATTCTGATATTATCATTTTTTCAGTCTGCATTATGGCTATTCAATGTTGTATTATTCTGTAACTATGAAAATATATGAAACCAGTTTCTAGAAATTAAGAAAATGTGGTTTAAGCCTAGATGTTATCTGTTAAGAAACAAATAGTTACTGGCACCTGTGAAACTCCCTTCTTCTCCCAGCCATTTTGAATGACATATTTTGTGTTCCAAACACACAACAGGGAATTGAAAAGACTGTGAGAATGATTGGAAAGTTGCATGGGAAAATAACACATCTGGATTTGTGGCCCTAGTGGAAACACAATATAACTTGAAATATCAAGCAAAAAAATGAAATATATTGTAGACAAAAAGAATGTTGTATATTAAAAACAGAATTACATTTTATTTTAAACTGAATGACAAATGGAAAATCTGACTCTTTAGGCCCATGCATTATATATCAACAAATACCAAAACATAAAACTATAACCCATTTCACCTACTAACCAAGATAAATGTGGGGTCGGTAATACATGGTAATGCAGTGTATCAGCTATGAATAATGGCAAAACAAGAAAACTCCTTTGGTTTACTAAATACCTTCCCAAGCAATCCTTACTGATGCTGTCTGGTTTATACTAATGGTGTCACCCTCACCTTCCAAACTTGTGCAAACTAATATATATATATTTAATTTGGGGGTTGTTGGGGCTTTTCTTACATTAAGTTGTAGGAAATGCACAGTTAAACGAAACTGTTGAAAACACAGGGAACAACCTCTGGTACCTGCCAGTAACAAGCTTCACCTGCTGCAGCTGCTACTCCACTTCTTATTTCAGTGTTCTTGACATTGTTACTTGGTAATCATATATTTGCAATTTCTATTTCCTCAATCTTAACTCTACTATTATAGTACTGCTCTACCATAACATTACCTTGCCATAGTGTTGCCTTGCTGTTGTTTTACCACTTATTGTATTGCTGATTAAATTGCCACTGCCACACCTCTCTGGTCACTTTTTGGACTTCTACACTTCCTAAGCCCAGACTCAAATATGGCCCCTGCACCGTCAATGACCCTGAACCATCCTGTACATTGCCCAAATAGGCCTCTGCACCAACTAGACACCCGAGGACTCTGTAACATGTAGGCCCCTGCACCATCATGGGACCATCAAGATTGCTCTACATCATGGCCTCAGTATCTTGTAGACCTCTGCACCATAGTGAACCGCACTATGCCTATTGTTCCCATTTCCTTCTTTTGTCTCTTATTACCCCCTACCTTTAGAATGTAAGATCTCACAGGCAGGGTTCCCTACTTAGTCTCATGTCTGTATGCTATGTCTCAGGTCTGCCGACTCACTGTCCTGCTCTGTCCCTGTTTTGTCTTGTGCTGAAATGCTTTTGTATGCCCTGAAATTTATTCTGTTAATTGCAATTTTTTTCTGTACTCATTGTTCTTATCTGTATGTGTCATTTTTTTGTTTATTTTAACTCCATTTATATATCGTGCTGTGGTAGCCTTGTGGGACCTTATAAATAAAAGAGAATAAGATTATAGAAGTGGGGCTGGATCACATAGAAATAATTTATAGAATAAATTTATTTAAATTAGTGGTGCAGGTGCCAATTTACATAATTACAAATTTACTTATTTTTTTTTATATTGGTATGTGTTTTGTATGGAAATGTATTGATTTCAGAGACATTATGTCATGTTTGGATTTTGTAACTTTTCTATAGGAAGTCCCAAGTAAGTATATGAGTGGAGGGGATCTGTTTTTGAAACTGTCTGGAAACAGGTAATCTCATGTTAATTAGGCCTTTTCATCGCTAAATAACCAACACGTTTGAGTCTGAAAGCACTGGTGGGGACAGGGGATTAAACTAGCTGGTAGACTTCCTATGTGTATAACACTCAGGATGCAAGTGAACACAGAGTAATGTGAATGAATTTTGCAAGTTAAATTGCGTCAAAAGCAAGAGTAGAGAAATGTTATATCTTGATGGTGAACATTCAATATATGTCACGGTTCACTGGAATGGATCCTACGGTTTGCCTAGATTAACAATACTCAAGTAAGGTGCGGAATCTAACGAGGAGACGGTATTCACCAGGGACCAGCCGCAAGGCAGTTTGGTCTTTGCTGCGTCTATCTTGCAGGTTGTGGCCTTTACTAGGAGTTCTAGGCAAAACTTCTTACAGAATGAGGAGTCAGCTCTGCAGACAACAGGTTGCCAGCAGATATCAGCAGATTATACAGGAATGGAGGTGTAGCGCTCTCATAGAGTGTCAGCTCTGCGAACAACTCGTTACCACTGGGATAGCGGCAGGAACACTTAGGAATCGTCAGGTCTGTAGTCAGCAGGTTTCACAGGAGGGAGATGTTTGCACTGGAGTAGAGTGTCTGCTCTGCGGACAAGCAGGAACCAGGGAGCCACGTCTATTACCAGGAAGGTAACTATAAGACCAGGCACTGAGAATTCAGAGGAGGTGCCTTTTAAACTTAGAGCCAAAATCTCTAGCCAATAGGAGAGGAACCGAGTAAATGAATGCAGTGGGTCTGCGCATGTGCACAGAACGGAGCGAGCGGTCGGCTGAGGCTGGTAAGAATGCCGGGGTCCGGGTGTACAGCCCGATCGCCCGACATGTGACAATATAAAACCTCAGATGTTGTAGTGCCACTAGCAGCAATGTAAGATGGTGTTAAACCCCATCCAGGCTGAGTTATGTGCAGACTGCATGAAGCCCCTGGTTAGAGGGGCAGGAGGCTGGATTACTTCCTGCCAGGGTATCTGTGTAAATCTGTGTAAAAAGCGGACTGTTTGACCATGTAATGTATTATTAATCCATCTGTACTTCTGAAGATCATTTGTACCTTAAACTAGTGTATGCAACTGTCTTTATTAATACACTTGAGCTAATAAAACATCACTGCTTCAAGATCTTGGTTTGACAACTACTTACCTGCTGTAATTCCTGTGACCTGCAGATTAGACCAAATCTAATCCGTTATCCGGCTCTTCTGTTTTTGGAAACCCGAATCCTTTATCAATGCTCTGCCCACTACCTGCAGCTCTGGCCCTGGTCATTGGCCAAGGGAAACCATTTAAGCAACCCTGATCTGAAGGTAAGAGGTCAAGTGTACCAGCCCAGGTGCCCAGCAAGGGGGTACCCTAGCAGCTAGAGTTATCAGAAGGAAGCGGTCCTAGGTGCCGGTGAAGGAGCTTAGGGGTATCAACAGCAAAAGACCCTCCTACTGCGGTTAGAGGGTGCATTTGGGGTAAAGAATTGGGGACGGTTACAAGGCAAGTCCAGCCAGTCCCCAGAAACACATGGAAAGGGTGGCATAGGAGGTCCAACCTGTCACAATAGGCTATAGCACTTCAATATATTATAGTGTATATAAATCTTTGAGAATATAAGCCCACCCACGAAATAGTTGCTGCAATGAATCCCCTTCTAATATTGATGCACACCTCCCAATACTATGTTCCTCAATCGTTTGTATAAATGAATACACACCGTCTCATCTTCATTATCTCATCTCACTCCCTCCTAGACCCACTCCAATCAAGATTTAGCTCCCTCCACTCCACTGAATCTGTCCTCAGTAAGGTTAATGATGACCTTCTTTTCACTGAATCTAAAAAACACTCCTCCCTTCATCCTTGTTGACCTCTCTGCTGCTTTCGATACCATTGACCACTCCCTCCTTTGCAAGCTTACCAATGTATAGGCCTCTGTCCTGATTTTCCTCTTACCTCACCAACCTCTCCTTTTCAGTCTCTACACCCGAATTCACCTCCCCCTCATCCCTGACCTGTTGGGGTTCCCCAAAGTTCCTTTCTTGGCCCCCAGTTTTTCTCAATTTACACCTCCTCCCTTGATGACCTCATCAGCTCAATTGGCATGATGACATCCAAATCTTTCTTTCATCCCCTGACCTCTCCCCTTCCCTTAAGCCTCGTGTCTCCTGCTGTCTCTCAGCCATCTCATCTTGGATGTCCCTGCACTTTCTTAAACTAAATATTTCCAAGACTGAAATGAATCGGCTTTCCTCATAACAGGGTACCTTCACCTCTCCAACCTCTCTTTCTGTTAATATCACTACCGTTTTTTCTGTTCCACAAATCTACTATCTCGGGTTCATCCTCAACTCCATCCTCTCCTCCAAACCTGTCATTCGATTCCATTCCAATTCCTGCTGCCTTCACCTCCGGAATATACCCAAAATCTGTCCCTTTCTCACCATGGTAGCCACCACAACTCTTTTTCACTTCCTTGTAATCTTTTGTCTTGTATCCTCCTTCTCTCTGGCCTACCCAACTCCCACCTTGTCCCTCTTAAGTCTATACTCAATACTGCCGCCGCCTTTTGTTTCTCTATCGCCAGTCTATCTCTGCTGTCCCTCTCTGCCAGCCACTGCATTGACTTCCCGTGGCCTAGAGAATTAAATTAAAACTCCTCACCCTTACCTGCAAAGCTCTCAACCAACCCTCCCCCCACCCTACATCTCCAACCTCATCTCTACCCCCATTCCTTGCCACCCCCTCCACTCTGCCAATGACTGCTGCCTCACTACCTGCATTATGTGTATTGATGTTATTTGTACATACTCACAAAGGTACATAGTTAAGAGATTGTGCTTTAATGTTTTGATTTACCATCATTTATCGTGTATATTTTATATAGATAGTATCCTTTGAAGTAGGTAGTTTTTAGAATTTACTCTGTGTCCAAATTTTATTATTATACTGACACATTTTTGAATGTCCTGCTACTTCCAATATTTTTCTTAGAATAGAAATTTTAGATTGTTAATTTTTTGGAATTGGATGAGAATGAACTAAATATGGTGACCCATCACATTCAGAGAAGAAGGAACAAATGGCAATATAAGACCACATTCAGTGAGAGTGTTCCATCCCTTGAAGAAGTCTGCGAGAGACGAAATGCATTGGGAGACTTGTTGATTGGTCATGGACTGTCATGTGATATTGACAAGGTTGTGCGCAAAACAGGAACATTGCGTTCCAAAGACCGAAGTGGACCGCACGCTTTGCAGCAGCGCTTACAACCGGGAAGAAGTTTTGGATAGGAATCGTGCCACACAATACTGTTCACCGTCATACCTGAGAAGCAGAGCTGGATTTAGACCTCATGGGGCCCTATGCAAGATACTGGTTTGGGGCCCCCCTACCTGATACAATACATAGCACTATATTTTTGTAGCATACTATATACCCCTATAGTTCAGTAGAAGGAAAGCTATGTGCTGCAAAAGGAGGGGTGGCCATACCATTGGGGGCATGGTTTGCATTGTTGGGTGTACCTAACATGTGAAAAGAGCTAGGCCACCCTCCTACAGAAAAAGGCAACACTAAATAATTACAGAGCAGTCCCGTTTTTTAAGTAGTTGGGTCAAAACAACCTAATAAGTATTTAAGTCACCTCTGTGTCCTTCACATCACCTCTGTGTCCCTTCACATCACCACTGTGCCACTTCATAATTGAGTTTGAAACAACTTGTTTACCCTTTATCATAGTGTGCCATTGTGCCTCCGTTAGTTTGCATACCTTTCTATTGCTTGATTCTCTTCTGTTTTCTTCATTCTGTTTTCTAACCTTCTGTTCTGTTTTGTCTTCTTTCTTGCCCCGTCACATGCGCTGCTGCTCTCCGCTTCACAGTGAGTCTTCTTTGAATATGATGTCGAGCGTGATGACATCACACGGCGTGACTCACGCACGACATCCAGTGGAACACAACGGAGGAGGGGAGGAGGCTGCCAGGGGCCGTTGCAATCATGTGATTTTTCTTTTTTCTCCCTCTGACACAATATTTTTTTTTATTGGCTGGCATACCCCACCACCCGCCTTGCTGCTGAGCCCCCTGGGGTTTGATGGGCCCTAGGCAAGTGCCTAGGTAGCCTAGTGGTAAATCCGGCCCTGCTGAGAAGACTGGTTTTTCAAAGTATTGGGATTTTGAATATTTACCTTTTGAATATTTATCTTAGATGCATATAATTATCCTCTTGGAAAGACTTCTAATTTGAGAGCATTATGAAATATATCAAAACCATTTGATTTTTTAAGGATCCTTCAAGAGAAACATACTACCACATGAACTCTCGCCTTTCAATATAATTTTACTTGTTTTTATTCATAGACGATTGTACTGTGAATTTACCATTTCACAAATTTTAATCTATGTTTTATATTATCACTTTTTTGGGTATTTTCATTAGTTCATATTAAATTGTTACTGAGATATTTATGGTTGTTGTGCCTGTTTTAGAATATATAGGTAACATGGGGCATTAGGTACCCATTTAGGAAGCACACCTATTTTTTTCTCTAATATATTATAACTGATTTATAGCTTATCTCCATAAGGTATCCTTAATTTTATTTGTGTGTCAGCATATACTGGTGTAGTGCTAGCTTTACTATACGCCTCACTACCAGACTGATTGCCACTTCCCACTCTCGCTTCTAGGACTTTGTCTAGGCTTCTCCACACCTGTAGAATGATCTCCCTCGCCCTATCAGTATAGTCTCTACTCCCCAAGACTTAAAGCATGCACTGAAAATTCATTTCTCCCTCTTTATTTAATTCTGTCAGTCTCTACCCATCTCTTTTACATCGCCTCCACTTGGAACCACCCTATTTGTGTCTTTCCTTTCCCTTTAGCATGTAAACGATCACAAGCAAGGGACATTTTTTCTTGTGTTCTTCATCTACTATAGCATCACCCTCTGTACCTCTAGGTCTGCTTTCCTAGTCATGTTTTCTTGAGCCCAGGTCTACTTCACATTGGACATTACATCACACTCACAGTCCCGTAAATAACTTTTTCTGAATTACCAAGTTACTGTGTATTATTTGTTTAATTAGTAGATGTCTGGACTTTGTATTATTTTATTTTTCATGTACTATGTTATGTGTTATGAATCCTTAATATCTGTTTGTGTAAATTGTCGAAGTTGAAGAATTGGATGAAGTCGTCTAAATTAACAAATTTCAATTGTAATTCTGTGCGATTGCAATTAGTATGCTATGTCATAACAGGGTTAATAACGCAATCGCACAGGTAAACATCACACACTTACATTCACACTTACATTTTGTAAATAATACACATTAAGGTTTCAATCCACATTCATTCATTAGTAAATGTATTGGAAATTATTTATACATAGATAATACTACAGTAAAGGTAACTATGGTTCAGGTCCACAGAAATGTGTGGAGTTTGGTCTATTAATCCATATTTTACTAACTGAAATCAGGTGTCAATAGGGAAGCAATCGCATATTGCGATCGCAAGTAATGAATGGTATGAGATTAATACTCAAAAGCACTTTGTTTATGGGTCAGTTTAAACCGTTTTTTCAGTGGGAAGTACGTATCCAACATTTGGAGTAAGTCGCCCCCTCCTTTGGAGAGAGATCAAATGAACTGACGTATGACCAGCAGTCTACTGGAACATCGTAAGCCCTAGACAAGTGAAGAACTAACTTAGTGTAATCTGTGTATATTTGTAACATCATTATTATTATTATTATTATTATTATTATTATTAATTTTTATTTATAGGGCGCCACTAGGTGTCCGTAGCGCCGTACAGGGACAAACAAAATTACAATACAAGGAGAGACAGCACAGTACAGTAAACAATAAGCACAGTAACTCTGTGAGCTCAAAGCACAGCAAGGGCGGTGGAGGGGAGAGGGGAAGGTCTGCATATGACGGAGCCCAAGAGGGAGGGCACGGATTATAGGGAGACCCCCAGGGGGGGAGAGGAGGGAGCGGGAGGGCATAGGGGGAAGAGGGTCCTCGAGGAGGACGACAAGGTTGCTGGAGAGCAGAGTTAACAGTGGTGAGACAGAAGGAGAGGTGACCCTGCTCAAAGGAGCATACAATCTAAGGGGTGAGGTAGACAGACAGAGAGAAACGGGAGAGAGAGGGAGGAATGGAGGATAGGGAAAGGGGAATGAAGGGGAAGAAGCAGACGAAAAGGTAGGAATTAAGTGGGGGACTGGAAGGCTTTACGAAAAAGGTGGGTTTTTAAAGCCCGTTTGAAACTGGACAGATTAGGGGAAGTTCTGATGGAGGGAGGGAGCTTGTTCCAGTGGAGGGGGGCAGCGCGGGCGAAGTCTTGGATACGCGCATGGGAGGAGGTGATCAGGGGAGAAGAGAGGCGATGGTCATTGGCAGATCGGAGAGGGCGGGAAGGAGCATGAATAGAGAGGAGGGTGGAGATGTAGGGTGCAGTGGAGTTGGCGAGGGCCTTGAAAGTAAGAGTGAGGAGCTTGAAGTGGATTCTGAAGGGGAAGGGGAGCCAGTTAAGGGATTGGTAGAGGGGGGAGACCGACGAGGAGCGGCGAGAGAGGAAGATGAGCCTAGCGGTTGCGTTAAGAACAGATCGATGTGGAGCAAGATGAGATTGGGGGAGGCCAGTGAGGAGGAGGTTACAGTAGTCCAAGCGGGAGATGATCAGAGAGTGAATAAGACATTTGGTGGCATCTTGGGAGAGGAAGGGCCGGATGCGAGTGATGTTACGCAGCTGGAAGCGGCAGGATTTAGCAAGAGAGAGAATGTGGGGGCCACAGGAGAGAGAGGAGTTGAGGATGACACTGAGGCAGCGAAGTTGGGGGACAGGGGAGATAGAGGTGTTGTCAACAGTGATAGAGAGGTCAGAAGGGGGCGAGGTGTGAGGGGGAGGAAAGACTATGAGTTCAGTTTTGGCGAGGTTAAGTTTGAGGAATCGAGAGGACATCCAGGAGGAGATGGCAGAGAGGCAGGCGGACACCCTAGAGAGGAGGGAGGGAGAGAGATCAGGAGAGGAGAGGTATAGTTGAGTGTCGTCGGCGTAGAGGTGGTAGTTGAGGCCATAGGAGCTGATGAGTTCACCCAGGGAAGAGGTGTATAAAGAGAAGAGCAAGGGTCCCAGAACAGAGCCCTGAGGGACCCCGACTGGAAGGGTGGACGGGGGGGGAGAGAGACCCAGAGGTGGTGACGGAGAAGGAACGGTCCGCAAGGTAAGAGGTGAACCAGGACAAGACTGAGCCAGAGAGGCCAAAGGACTGGAGGGTGTGGAGGAGGAGAGGGTGGTCGACAGTGTCGAAGGCTGCAGAGAGATCGAGGAGGATGAGAACGGAGAAGTGGCCCCTTGCTTTAGCAGAGAGGAGATCATTGGTGACTTTAGCCAGGGCAGTTTCAGTGGAGTGAAGGGGGCGGAAACCAGACTGGAGAGGATCGAGGAGGGAATGTTCAGAAAGGTAGGAGGAGAGACGGCTGCAGACAATCCTTTCAAGAATTTTGGAGGCAAAGGGGAGGAGAGATATGGGGCGATAGTTAGAGGGAGAAGTGGGGTCAAGATTGGGTTTCTTAAGAATGGGGATACGAGAGCATGTTTGAATGAGAAGGGGAAGATGGCGGTGGAGAGGGAAAGATTAAAGAGGTGGGCGAGGTGGGAGCAGGTGGTGGGGAAAGGGAGCGAAGAAGGTGGGAGGGAATGGGATCCAGGGGACAGGTATAGGGGGGAGAGGATGAGATGAGAGAATGGACTTCCTCGCCCGTGGTGGGGCAGAAGGAGTAGAGGGGAGG
Organism: Mixophyes fleayi; assembly: GCF_038048845.1. Lineage (NCBI taxonomy): Eukaryota > Metazoa > Chordata > Amphibia > Anura > Limnodynastidae > Mixophyes > Mixophyes fleayi. The sequence goes on from NC_134402.1 coordinate 271,916,737, forward strand.
GTGGTTAGGGGGGGAGGGCGGAGGAGAGGGGGGGAGGACAAGAGAGAGGAGGAGGAGATTTCAAGTCAGATGGCCTCAATTTTAGAGGAGAAAAAGGAGGTGAAGTCGGAGGCAGTCAGGGAGGAGGGGGTGGGAGGAGGGGGTGGGGCCATGACTGTTTATGTTAACTCAGACAGTATATAAGCAAGCCCTGGGCCAGTATTAAATCTCTTTGACTGCAGACATTAAGACTGATGCTGGACCAGTGGGCGGAAGTATAATGTATTCGGTCATACTTTTCTGTAAAATGTTATACCTTTTAATGCAACATCATGATTTGCTGTTAACCTGCTATTTTTTGCTATTATATATCTTTTGTGCTTTGGAACCACATTAATCGCATTGGACAATATTTATTGCTAACGATAGATGAACATTACAAAATAGACAGCGCTGGTAACTTTTTCTGGCGCCTTAGGAATAAAAGACACCAAAAATAATAATGTTCTCACTGTTATATGGAGGGTGGTTTAGGTTGGAAAGGAGACTATAAAACAGACACATTTCAAAGCACTATATGTTACTGTACCTGTTATTGCAGTGTTCACTACCTATTACTGCATGTGTCTTAAGCTCAGTTGATTCTTGTCTAGCATTTGAAATGTTCGGGCCCTATTTGTAAAACTAAATAAATACATGAAATATGGAAAGCCTAGCAAACCGTGAGCTCTCTAGCTCTCCTTTATCCCAACAAGCCCCTATATTATGTCAATAATACCCACATTTATTAATTATACCTCCCTCTCTGAAACCAATAGTCCTGACATTTCACCTTAAATTATTAGGCACCACCATGACTCAGTATTAAAGTAAATAACTCCCCCCAATAAATTAATAGCTCCCACCCACCATTAAATAATCAGCCCCTATGCTTACTCCATCATTAAATTAATAGAGCACATCTCACCCATTAAGAGCTCTACTCTACACGCACATCTACCTTCTACCACCTGGAGCTGTAAACTCTGTTTTCTACTGCTACTGCCTGTACACGTTGGAGGGCGCACAGGTCAGGTGTTGCACTCTCCCTAGTGAACGTGCTATTACCGGGAGAGAGTGAGCAAAGATATAAATTTGTTATATTGTCTTATCTGATGACTACCTTCCGAAATGAAAGGGAAAATAAGACATTAGGGGCGTAATATGTGTAATAATGGTTATCCTGTCTTCAC